>NC_133650.1:215290994-215499505 GCF_009905375.1 Apium graveolens
TCTTACAATTAAATTCGTAATTTAATAAGTATAAATATATGTATATATAGTATATATATATATATGTTTGTATTATGCATCTGCATATGTCTGTGTTGTATGTTGTCTGTTATGCACGGAAAAAGACACAGAACCAGTCTGGCGGCACGTTGTTCGAGGAGAGAAAAGGCGGCTGCTGAGAGAAAGAAAAAAAAAGGGTATCGCGCATTCCGGAAATGCGTTACACCCTGTGGCGCATTCACGGAATGCGTCACACCTTTTAATTGGTTAAAAGGGTTGTAACGCATCACCGGAATGCGTTACAGGGCTTGTAACGCGTTCCTGTAATGCATTACAGCCCGACTGTCCAGATTAAAATTGATTTTTTGGGAGTTTCGTAACTCCGTTTTGGGCGTGCAATATACCGTTGGATTCGTTTTTCCGAGACGGATCTAATGGAGTGATCAATTTTAGTTTATATAAAATTTTTGAACTGTTTATATTTCCGAAAGTGTTTTAAAGCTGTTTTTAATTGCTTTTAAATGCTTCATGTGATACATAGAGATGTATAATGCTTAGACTAATGTGCTAGATGATATCACATGCCTACCTTGATGTTTATTCATGTTGATATATGTGATATATGCTTAGTTTATCATGCGATGATAGATTTAGGTGAACTTAAATGAACATAAGGCGCTTGTTAGACAACCTAGTATAGTGAAATTGTTTCATAACCTTAATAACAATATTACGAATACAATCATGAGATTCTTGTGTTTATGAAACACGTAATTGAATATGAATTTTCGATATGAGAGAAAGGATGATTCTGTCAACATCAGATTTCTATCTGTAAGAAAGGGTTATTAAGTGACGCCTCTTGACAATGCTCCACCCGATCTGGGAATCATCTGATTATTGATTATTGATTTGAAATATTTAATTTAAAAAGGAAGAATATCTTTATAATATGATTATGATTGTAACGTAATATAATTCCTCTGAAATTAAATAATATCAAGTAGTAATTGTCCAATGACACAACGGGCTTGTGTCGGTCATAGCCTTCCAACATAATAGAAAGTAGTTTTTATTTTTGAATCATTGTCGGTTCGTGCTACAGCCGAGGGCTTTGATTTCGAAATAAGAAATACTTGTCTATTACATAGAGATGTGTACATTGAATAAGAATCTAAAGGTCGGTACGTGCTACAGCCGTGGGCCTTTGGGGACTGATTCAACTGTACGGAATGTTGGTCTAGTTAGACTTGACTTAGAATATTGAGTTTATCGTGCCACAGCAGAGACTCAATTATTCAAGAGGCTAAAGTTTGATTAGGGAATAACATAAGATGTAATTGACAAGAGTTGTCTGCCTATTGAACATTACATGGTGGTTCGTGCTACAGCCGGGGTTGTGTAATGAAATGTAGGATCCCTATTCCCACTAGCATTATGAATGCTTAATTTTTCACGTAGGGGGTTGAATAAATTAGGTAAACTAGTGGGAGCCACTTATGAATAAAGACCCGATTCATATAGTGTTTTTAAAATGAAATCGAAAATTTGCTAAGTGTTGTTATGTGTTTGGCATTTACAGATTTACAATATACATTATGTCTTCTGCACTATCACTCAGGAGCATACTGGATGCTCACAAATTGACTGGTCCTAATTATGCTGACTGGCTTCGAAACTTGAGAATTGTTCTCAGGATTGAGAAGCTGGAATACGTGATTGACTCATCTAAGCCTACTGAACCTATTAGTGATGGACATAATGATGAACATGTTGTGTATCGTAAGTGGATGGATGATGCAAATGTTGCTCAATGCATCATGCTAGCTTCCATGAACATTGAGCTACAGAAGCAACATGAGCATATGGATGCTCACACTATCCTCATGCATCTACAAGAGTTGTATGATGTGGTGGGGAGGACAGCTCGATATGAGATATCGAAGGAGCTGTTCGATTGTAGGATGTCTGAGGGATCATCTGTAAATGACCATATACTTAAGATGATCAATTTGATTGAACGTCTTGGACAACTTGGTTTTGCCATGGATGGGCAGCTGAGCCAAGACCTGGTCTTGCAATCGCTTCCGATTTCGTTCTCGCAGTTTGTTGTGAACTTTCACATGAATAAGTTGGATGTCAGCCTGCCTGAACTCCACAACATGTTGAAGACTGCGGAATCGAATTTCCCCCCTAAGAAGAGTTCTGTTCTTCTAATTGCTGAAGGTTCCAATCCTAAGAAAAGGAAGAGGAACCCTTCCAAGAAGAAGAAAGTAGGTGAGAAAAGCCGGTTCCACCAAAAGCTGAAGACCCCAAGAGCAAAGTTGTTTGCTTTCATTGTAACAAGGTGGGGCACTGGAAGAGGAACTGCAAGGTTTACCTTGCAGAATTGAAGAAGAAGAAGAAGGGTAGTGAGACTACCGCTTCTGATTCAGGTATGTTCATGATAGAAGTGAATATGTCATTAAATCAAATTTCTACTTGGGTATTAGATACCGCCTGTGGTTCTCAAATCTACAATTTGTTGCAGGGACCAAGGAGAAGTAGGACTCTTGAGGAAGAGGAGGTGACTCTACTGATAGGAAATGGAGCAAGAGTTGCTGCTGAAGATGTAGAATCATTTCATTTACATAGGCCTACGGGCAAGACTATTGTTTGAAATAATTGTTATTTTGTTCCCTAGATTGTGAGGAATATTATTCCCATGTTAGACTTGGATTGATTTTCATTTATTATTGAGAATAATGAATGTTCTATTCTTAGAGATAATATTCTTTATGGACGTGGTGCTTTAAATAATGGTCTGTATATATGTGACATAATTTACTTCAGATTGAACAAACTAATAAAAGAAAAGGGATGATGAAAATCTCACTTCATTGTGGCACTGCAGTCTCCATTTAGTAGACATGGAGATAGGGCTGCAAATTTGCTAGGAATGGTACACACAGATGTATGTGGACCAATGTCTAAGCAAGCCATGGGTGGATTTTCATACTTCATTACTTTCATAGATGATAGATCTAGATTCAGATATGTGTTTGATGAAACACAAGTATGAAGCCTTTGAAAAGTTCAAAGAGTATAAGTATGAAGTGGAGAAACAAACCAAACATAGTATTATAACTCTTCGATCAGATCGAGGTGGTGAATACTTGAATGGAGAGTTTCTGGATTATCTCAAAGTAAATGGTATAGTCTCCCAGTGGACGCCTCCAGATTAGTATCTGAAAGGAGAAATCAAACTTTGTTAGACATAGTTCGGTCCATGATGAGCTATGCAAATCTTCCAGTATTCCTATGGGGTTATGCATTGGAAACCTCAGCATATTTACTAAATAAGGTGCCTTCCAAATCCGTTCCTCAAACTCTGTATGAGATATGGAAAAAAAAGGAAACCGAGTCTTAAACACGTTAAGATTTGGGGATGTCCAGCTTATGTCAAGAAAGTTGACCCAGATAAGCTGGAATATCGATCCGTAAAATGTAGTTTTATGGGATATCCTAAAGAGATTTTAGGGTATTACTTTTACACCAATCATCGGGTGTTTGTCTCCAGACATGCTACCTTCTTGGAAAATGAGTTTATCCTTGAAGGAAACAGTGGGAGCAAAATTGAACTTGATGAAGTTCAAGAAGCACAAACTACTACGGATCAAGTGGAAACACCTGTTCTGACTGAACAACCTTTTGTGGAACAGCCCATTCATAGATCAGGGAGAGTGTCTCGCCAACCTGAGAGGTAATATGGCCTTGTCATTGAGAATGACAATGAGTTGTCGATCATTGATGATGACGACCCTGTGACCTATAATGAGGCTATGAGTAGTGTTGACTCAGAGAAATGACAAAGTGCCATGAAATCCGGAATTGAATCTATGTATACGGTATATAAAAGATAGATTATAGCAGATGGCCAGGTGGAGACCTTTAAGGCCAGGCTTTTGGCAAAAGGATTCAAACAAAGGCAATGGATTGACTTTGATGAAACTTTTTACCTATAGCCCTGTTAAAATCAGTTCGGATTTTGCTTGCGATTGCTGCTTACTATGACTATGAGATCTGGCTTATAGCCAGATGGTTTTCTTTCCAAGGGAAATGAAAGCCTAGTGTGTAAGCTACTGCGAACCATATGTGGTTTAAAGCAAGCTTCTCGAAAGATGGAACATTCGTTTTGATGAGACAATCAAAGAGTTTGATTTTATCAAAAACGTAGATGAACCATGCGTCTACAAAACGGTTAGTGGGAGTGCGGTAACATTTCTTGTATTGTATTGAAATAGAGTTGACACACATAACAACATAGCAGACCCACTCACAAATCTACTTTCTGAAAGTCACTTTGATCGTCATAAAGACTAGATGGGTATTAGATACCAGAGTGATTGGCTTTAGTACAAATGGGAGATTGAAAGGAATATGTCCTAAGTCCAATCATGTATGAGAATTTAGGAATAACTTTTATGTAATCTGTTTTGATTTCATTGATATTAATAAAAGACTTGTTTTGTTTTTATTACGGGCTTTATCTATTTAAGTGTTTAAATAAGATATACCATAGTTTAGAGTAAAGCTTTTTATGGATTATGATGAGATCATAATAGTGAGACCTAAAAGATGATAACTCTAAACTTAAATAGTTCCTGGTTATAGGATTACTAACTGGTAATTAATAATCCGCAAAGATCGGTACATACTATGCTTGCTTCATTATGAAGGATGTCTGTTCTCATAGACATTTGTGTGGTGACACTATAGCTAGTATGTAGGTGCTTATTATAGAATAAGTTCACTGAACATGACTCGCCCAGCTGAACAACTGATGGAGTTCACTCACGTGTCAGCAGTTGTTCACATAGTGATAGTTGTACAAGTATCCTTAGACTTGAGGTCATCATAGTCATCTTGTGTACACTGAACTATGTTTTGGTTTAGTTCTTAGTCTCCAGGGACAATTATTAGGGCTCTACTGGGTATAGGAATTTGTACACGAAGATAGTGCATGATCAATAAAGGATCTACCCCTTCCAGTGAAGGAAGCGAATGTTCAAGGCTGGTCCACTTATGCTAGTTCAGGAATCTCTGACCAGAGTGAATGAAATTAGAAAGGAGTTTCTAATTTGCATAGAACTACACATAGTAAATGGTAAGCAAGTGATTAAATTAGATAGGCTTGACACGAGATCCATGCCTTGTATTTAATCGGGGCATTGTAGGGTAGAAGGAGTTTATTGTACGGTAACTATTCACTGAATAGGTTCTTGGTATTCTAAGCAGTGAATTCATATTATCCGGATAGTCGCGATATGCTGAGAAGTATCCCTCACGATGTAGAATAAATGTGATTAATTAATTAATCATATTTAATAAATTAGAGAACTTATATAAATAATGATAAAATAGTTTTATTATTATTTATTTCTACTACCGGCTTAATATTGAACCTACAGGGTCACACCATAAAAAGAGAACGATTTTAAGGTGGAGGAATTAATTAATAATGGCTGATAATTATTTATTTATGAAATAAATAATTAATTGGTAAATTTAATAATTAATTAAATAAGATTTAATTGATTATAAATTAATTAAGAAAAGTTCTTAATATTATTAATTAAGGATTTAATTTTTGGAAATTAAATCAAGAGAGAGAATTATTTCTAAAGTGTTTAGAAAAAGGATTAATAATTAAAAGGTGTTTTAATTATTAATGAGAATAATAAATGGGATAATAATAATAATAATATTTATGAGAAAATTTCAGCTGAAAATTTTGCCTATAAATATACTATTATAGACCCTATTTTTATCAGAACCATAAAAAAACCCAAAAGTTTTTAGAAAACCAAATTCTCTCCACCTCCTTCCTCCTCCTTAACATCGTTTTCTTGGTGGATACCGGTGAAGTGCTTCACACCTGAGGAGCAACTGTTAAGGATCTCTGATCGTTGTCTCCGAACTATTTTAAAGGTTAGATTCGATCCCTACATTTTTACCACGATTTATATCCTTTTATTTGGATTTAGTATGTGTAAAAGTGTTTTGCCATGCCTCCGCTGTGATTAAAATCCAATAGTAGCGATGTTGTACGATAAGCATATATCGTAAAATGTTTAACTCCGCTATAAGCGTGACGTATAATTATAAGACCGAGAGTCGGTCGGGATTTCAAAATAAAAACCCGGGAATTATTCCGATGATAGTACAGGACGATTAAAAGTCCATAGTAGTACGTTTTAAGGGACTCAACGTCCACTTACGAAATGTTGAATACCTCGAAATTTTATTAGAGCAAATTTCCAAAGATCGTATTCCCTCAACTGTACTTTATTGCTCGAATAATAAATATTTATTAACTATTCATTTATTATGGATGAAGTATTCTCCAGTGAATATTTATTTTAAACTCGATTAAATATTAAAGATTATTATATTACTTAAACATAAATAAGTTGAGGAATACTATTTCAATATTCTTTTAAAAGTATAAATATTCGAGGTTTAATTATTTAACGATGAATATTTAATTATTATTTATGTATTAAAGGATTTATTTATGATTTAAAAATCATAAAACCTGATCTAAAATACTTTCTGATTTTCGAAAAGTCATTCGAATAATTTCAAATCATCGGAGAATATTATCTCAACTTATTTTAAATATTTTGAATATAGTTTTGAAAGAAACTCCCCTTATTTACTTATCTATTGACAACGGTCAACTCACATCCTTAGTACTTCCTCCGAAAACTTTCGGAAGTACATATATATATATGAGGTAAAGCTGTGTCTATCAACAAGCAAAACGCTTGGAGAACTTCGATATAGTTCGATGATCCCAAGTATATGATAGGATTCTTAAGAGGACAAGGGGGTAGAGATCCAGTACTTCGTGGACTGGGGAGACTGCCATATTTATTTTTCATATGAGAAGGTACCATGTGTACTGAAGGACATACGAAGTATGCAAAATATACCCGGGCTAAATGGGGAAGCATATAAAGCCCGAATGCGACAAGGGTGATAACCGGGATACGAAGGTGTCGTCCTTCTACTAGTAGAAAAGGTTACTATTTCCGTAGTACGAATGATCATCGTTTACGGTGGCTCCAATGAATGTCCTATTTTTCCGATTGGAATTGTGATGTAATACCGTAACCCAAGCCTAGGTGTTGGGTTTACCATTTAGGTATTCGCAGGATAATAACCCATTAAAGAATTGTTTTCATAAGAAGGTGTGTATCACCAAGGAAAACTATTTTTGAATAAAACATAATTATCATATATGACATTTTACTTGAGTTTATCATACAGTCATTTCATACTGTACATTATTATGCTGGGCATTATAACTCACACTTGTTTTCTTTTAAATGTCACAACACAACAGATAACCAGTATGCCGGTGTGAGACTTAGTCGCTTGCAGTCATCGGGAGAATCCCTGGCAGCTTTGTCTCAGGTGGGCAAGAGTATCAGATAGGTATAAGATATCAGTCGTAATTATGTAACTTCATGTAGAGGTTATGAATAATTGTTTGAGATCCTGTAAAGTACATTTGAGTTTTAATAACATATGATACTTGTTGTACGTCATTTCTAAGGTTATAACTTGTGAGTGTGTGAGATTGGGGGTCTGTGATATGGAATTATTGGATTATTGAGATTAATGCAGGTTACACCTGATTGAAGGATTGCGTGACAACCCAGATTCCTGACCCCGGATTTGGGGGCGTTACAATGGTCCTCCAACCGAAGGCTCGGAATGATCAGCTGGTACTGGAATAAAGGAATCTGTCATCGCTGCTATCTGAGATCATATCACAAAATAAGAATCTCGAACCACAACAGAAATCATACTAACACCTAGTATACAGTCGCACTCAACCTCCTGACGTTCTATCTCTCTATTTCTTACTTCTAATCCTAACCATCTACCCATTCTCGTCAATCTAAGCTTGTGTCAGTGACTTATAACTTGTAGCTCTAATACCAAACCTGTGGCGCCCTCCAAACCCGGGTAAGAAGTTTGGGGTCCACACATACCTGTTTTATAAACATGCTTATAACAATAATAAAGATAACAATATGCAGTGACCCTACTTACTAATTTCCACGGATCGCAACAGTTAAAGTATGCACACAATCCACACACACACTCTTATATTAAAAGCGTCCAAATCCCAACTATTCAAACTTACAACTGAATATTAAACATTCTTACAAAAGCTCGCACACTGGATTGAGGATCTTCACTACAAACGGGTTCCTTCTTAACAGGAAAAGAATATAAACAAAACCACACAAATGAGCTAACTAGCCCGGCAAGTCACATTGACAATACCGAGATTAAATAATGATCAAGTGAAATAATTTAAGGTATCAAGTTTATGGATGAGCAATGATTTAGAATTGGATATTAAGTTTTCATTTTTAAAAAAAACAAGGTTAGGCTGATGATTAGTCACACACTAACCCCGAGCAAGGCACACAACTCTACTCTAATTACTGGATCTAAGCATTGGCCTGACTTGACCACCAATCTGGTCTGACCACGAATCTGGTCCACAATTTTATAAAACAATCCAATTCTATAATAATAACAGAATAAACAATGTAAAGCAATAAACAGAATCATAAACAACAGTGGGTTTCAAACGTAAGATGGTTTACAATCTTCACATGGAAACAACATGGCAGTTACAAAGATTGGCTATCAACCGATACAAGAATTGGACAACAAAAGAATCAAAGTCTTGTGGTTATGAGGATTTATCTTTCAATGTATAAGGTATAAGGGTTTGAGTGTTAAACAATTTCAGTTCAGTAATTGTTATTTAGTTTGTATGTATTTGTGGAGTAGTATCATATGTTTGTGGTTCGTATCTAGGTATTCAACAACCAATGGTTCAGAAAGAATAAGGCTTTCGGCTCCAAGATCAATGGCTGGAATCAAGGTTTAGGCTCAGTGCTTCAAAAAACTTGCAGTATGAAAACAAAACTATCAAGTATTCACAATATGTCTTGAGAAGGTTCAGAACACTTGCCTCGTCTTAATTCACTAATGCTTCACTGGCTTTCAATCATAATCTCCTATTCTCCGACTATCTGCTTCCCTTTCCTACGCCTTGCCTCTTCTGCACACATATCACAAGTATCTATCAATACTCATCTCGCATGATTCCATTCGATATAAGTTTCTATCTACCCTTCTTTTATCCATATCCGATTTACGGATTAAAAGAAACAATCAAAACAGTCATATAATATACACATACGCATTTAACACATCAATTAGTGCACATATAACACATAACACGTAAGATGTTTGATGAAAATAATTTTTCAAAGAAGATTTGATGTTAAAATGATTTTTCGGATATTTAATACGAATTTTTAAATATTTTTCAGAATTTAAACGGGCCGTTGAATGATTTTGAAACAATAAATAGGTAGCTATTGTCCGAATCTGGCTTTAAAATAATTTTATAATAATTATCGAGCCTTGAAAATAATTTAAAATAATATTTTAAAGCTCGAAACTATTTTTCGGAATTTTTAAATCAAAATAAATAATTAAATCTAATCAAATAATTAATTAAAATCAATTAATAATTAATTAAATCAATTAATCAATTAATTTTCGAATTAATTGACCAATTAATTAATTAATTAATTAATTAATTACTAAAATTAATTAACTAATTAATTCAGATTTATTTTTGAAAATAAGATATTTTTTGGAATTAAAATAATAATTTTTAGAAATTTTAGTAATTAAAACGAATTTCTGTAATTAAAATAAATAGGAAATATGATTCTTAAATATTTTTAAAGCAGGAATCCTAAATTTGCAAAGTCTGGAAACTTTAGGGACTATACTGTATCGTTCTCAAAAGTACAGGGGCATGTTTGCAATTTTTGCAGGGCCACCGTCGACTTCGCCGGAGAGTGGCCGGAGAACACGATTTCGGCCACCTCAGGCCACCAAACTCTCCAGATTCACTCTCCTGACTACCAGCAACTTATACATGCAATCAAAGCAACCAAACAATCAATGATTTGGCCGGAAAAAGAGCAAGAAACTTCGCCGTCTCCGGCGAGTTTTGTTTGCTTCGATTTGAGCAAACCAGGAATCGTTTGTTGATGTATTATACATGAATCGATTGCAAATTTAACCAGGAACACGATGCAGTCAACAAAATCATCTAATAACCCATGGGGAAGAAACCCCCAAATTTCAATTAAGAACATTCATACGGGTTATAAACCTTAATTTTGAAATTCGAAATTAAACCTAATTTTGAACATGTTATTGAACTCCAAATCAGTCATATAATATATCAAAATCATCAAGAAGAAAAGCTCTACAACATGCAATCATCAAATCATACAAACAATCTCTCGAACAAAAATTCATATTTTAAATCAAATTAATTCGAAAATAAATAAAAATATAGAAAAATACTCATTATATTTTAACATCTCTATAGTTGGATCGTCAAAATTTGTATTTTATAACTTACATGTCAAGAAATATCATCTGACTCAACTATTGTGCCAAATATTCACAAGATTATGTATAATAGTTACATTTTTTAATTAAGTTACTCTTGTGAACATTTAAATTTTGAAATTAAAATTTCACATATTAAATGAAATATAAAAAGTCTAAAATAGTTTTTAAATATTAATATTTTAATATTAATATTAATATAAAATATGATGAGTAGGATCCACATCCCAAACTAGTATTTAATATTAATATTTTTAAATATTCATATTTTATATCATTATATTGAATTATTATATGATGAGTATGATTTATTATTAAATTAGTATTTTATATTAAAATCTTAAGATATTCATATTTAATATTATTAAAAATATTTAATATTTAAAAACTACTGAAAAAATAAAACAAAAAGAATAATTTAAAGTGTTAAACAGTTATTAATATTAATAAACAAAATGAGCTATATTATAATATTTTAAAATATTACTTTTACTTATATTTTAATGTTAACATATTTTAAAAAATTAATTCTTGTTGAATATTAATATTATTTTTATACTTTTAATAAATAATATTAATATTTCTTATTAAAAAATATTAATATTATTTTTGAATAAAGTAATTAAGCTATATATTAATATTGAATACTAATAATTATTACATATTATTAAAAAAATTAAGTGAAATATTAATATTAGCTATTTATAATAGTAAGTTATATTTAATTATAAAAAGAGTGGCATTTAAAGCTAAAAGGGGCATTAAAAACTAAAGAGAGGGGCAGTTCGGACATTAAAATCTGTGGGTCGACCCAACAATGAAACATTGCGGAGGCCGCAATGTTCCCTTTTGCATGGGCCCCCGGCCGCAATGTTTTATTGCGGTGGTCCAGGCCCGGATTGGAACATTGTCTCCTTCCGCATTGCGGTGGTTAAGGCCCGCATTGGAACATTGTCTCCAGCCGCATTGCGGGAGGTTGGCTGCCACTCTTGCCCAACCCACGTTGGCTCCTGATAGGAACTCATATATATATATATATATATACTATATATAATAAACGGTATGAGATATAATTTGGTATGTTTTTTTTTGTTGATTTGGTTATCCTCATTTATGACCGTCGGATCTTTTTAATCTAGTGAACACAAGTGTTAGATTCAAATATTAAAAAAATATACACTACTCAAACTTCCATGTTCGAACTCTGCCAATAACAAATATTTATATTATTATTTATACAATACTAAAACTCTTATGTTCGAAACCCACTAACAACAAATATTTATATTATCATTTATACACTATCCAAGATTCAGGTTCGAATCACGTCAATAACAAATATTTATATTACTATTTATAAATATACTAATAAGGTAATGATCTAAAAAGAAATTTATTATAATTTTAAATATAATGTAAAAATATTAATGAAGATCCTTATAAAAACAGATAAAAAAGAGTGGAACACAGAAATTTGCTTTCCTTCGCTGGAGATTGGGTATTCAGTAAAGCTGGAAATTGAGATGAAAACTACATTAATATTTAGGTTCGTGTATATTTTAGTTCCCACTTCCCAGCATTACTAGTAATATCCAAAGCTACAAAAAACAGATTTCATACGATCATAGCTCCAGTACAGTGGAAAGTACAAACCAGCAAAACTATCCCGAATAATGAAATAACCACACAAATTAATTTAGTTGTACCATATATTTCTAGGGTTTGAACTAGAGATCATACAATAATTAAACTGTCATCTGATTCCAAACTAAAAACTCCACTTAAAACCTGGTTAGCTTGTCAAACTTTTAAGTTGTAAACCGTTTCAGCCATTGAAGCTCCACCATCTGCCACTAAAACTCTAATTCCGAAATTGATAGTAAGAAACTTATCATAAAGCATTGCTTGTAGAAGAAGAGCTGAACCCAGAAAGATCAGTCCATGCAGCAGTACCGCTAGGGTTCCATTGCTGATGATGATCACTAATTCCTACTTGGCCTGATCCCAAGAACTGCCTTGCCAAACTTGTCTGATGATCATCATTTCGATTGTTGTCATTGTTATTGTTAGTATTAGCATTACTACCTTCCCTTTTCACTAATGCCATCTGAGAAAGCAATGAGTTGTTTAAGAACTTATCAGCCATTGCAGCATAACCGCCATTCGATGATGCCACCTCAACACCTTGGTAAAGTAATCCTCCTTGGTTTGTCACCGTCGGATCAAACCCTCCCAAGAAATTAGGGAAATGATGATGTCCTTGTGGCATCCTCCACTGCTCAACACCTCCTCCACCTGACAAAACGGAAGCAAGACCACCACCACTACCAAATAGGTAGTTGCTAGTGCTTCCTATAGGAAAGTTCATCTCGGTTGTGGCCCCCATCGGAGTCGAATTATAATTCATGCCTATTTCTCCCCCAGTACCACCATAGTGATCATTGAGATGAGTCATGGGAGCCATGAAGCGAAGTTGTGGGAATTGTGAAGTCAAGCTTCCTAAAATACTAGTAGCTCCAGAAGTGTTAGAGGGAAGAGCTGAGCTTGTAGAGCCAGAAGCTGTTTCACTGTGAGCAGGAGATCTCGGAGTGTTGCCACTACTTGCTTTGCTACTTCTTTTGTTCCTCCTGCATCCACCTCCCACCGGCACGTTTCTCAAGGCTCCCCCTCTAGTCCAGTACCTTCTACAAGTTTTGCAAAAGTGGCGAGGCTGCGTAAGGCTGTAGTTATTGAAGTAACAGAACTTGGTGTTGGTAGATTCACATCGTGGACACTTCTGTGCAGTTTCTGGCATAGGTATGTTTGCCATGCGTGCTCGATCTGTCATCGAACCAGGCCTGATTGATCCCGCACCGCTGCCTCCATGTGGCTGTGGAAGAGGTGGCGGTGCAGGTATGATTGGTAGTTGTTGCGGTGGTAGGGAAGCGTTGCTATGATAGTTTGGTTGCTGCAACAAAGAATTGATCTAACTAATCAACAAAAAATTAAAGCAAAAAATGAATTGTCTGGTATATTCAAATCAAGTAACAATTATAGATAGTGATGAAACCAAAAATTTAAAAGCTACCAATGAACTTATAAAAGCGGAACTAAGAATATTATTGCTTTCTTCAACAAAAACAATTTTGCT
The DNA here is from genome assembly GCF_009905375.1 of Apium graveolens. Lineage (NCBI taxonomy): Eukaryota > Viridiplantae > Streptophyta > Magnoliopsida > Apiales > Apiaceae > Apium > Apium graveolens. Next base: position 215,304,640 of record NC_133650.1, read on the forward strand.
TTTGAAAAACAAAATTATAAAGAAGGTACCATGAGCCCTTAACTTCAGAGTTATAATAAGATCTGAAACATTAATGCTGGTATAATCGCACAAAATAAAAAGACAAACATCTGTCTTAGTGATGAAGAAATAATCTGTACCTGTTGCCAGTTGGCTGGATCAAGATAAGCTGAAATGGTAGAAAACCCCATGGTTCTTGGTTGATATGTAATTCTAAAATGATCTCTTTTGTAAAAGTAGATGGGAGGTGTAGTGGAGAATCACATCAACAAGGGTTATATATATATAAAGAGAAAGGGGGGGAGAAAGATAAAGGCAAGGGAGAGTTTGGAGGGTTCAATAAAATAGAGAGCTTTATACATCATATATAGAAGAGGGGATATAGTAAAGCTAGGATGAATATTAGTACTAGACGTACTACTATTAACAAGTTTTTCCTTTATTATATAAAATGTTTTTGTCCTCACTCTGTCTTGTGTCTGTTGTCATTTGCTTTTTAGGGTTTCGAGAGATGAGGGGATCCATATCTTTCTTAATGCTTAAGCTTCTTAGGGTTAATCATGTTTTTTTTCTTACATAGGGGAATGAGCTTCTACTGTTCCTCGATTTTGTCTGTTGAATGATAAAGTTGTGATTTGAATTCATTTACTCATCATTTGGAGAGGTTCTGCAGTATGCTAATGATTTAGTTCAGATAAATAATATTTGCATTAAGTTAATATGAATTGATCATCTTATTGCTAACTGTCTTATGCATGTTATATGTTCTAGCTACTGGTAAAAGCTTAATTATTGAGGGGGAGGATAATAGAACTTATTTTGTTTTTTTGATTAGATCTTGACGAGGGGCGGGGGGGCAAAGTGGCCTAGATTTTAGAATAAATATTAGTATGGGTTTACATGAGCACTAAGCAAACGAGATTGATAGGCAATGTAATGGCACTTAAGATGTAAATAATAAAGAACTGTAGGAAAGAAATATATATAGTTAATAAAAAAGGGCAAGTATTGGTGGTGCAGTTCAATCCTAAGTGTCCCGACCAACCGAACCTTTCTTCTACTATCCAGTCTCATCTGCTTCCTCTCTATCCCCACTCTCTCTCCTCTACTTTGCATGGGACTACTGCCCCTGCAACCCCTACCCTACCGCCTACCTGGCCACCTCTCTTTACATATATCATACATACATGGTCCCAGAGCAATCGATTATTCAATTTATCACATCGCATGATATTATAATCGATTGCCCACCAGATGCATGTTTTCAAATATATCGTTGACCGCTTATTCTTCTGAAATTTGTATTCGAACCATCCCCCACAACATCAACAAAAAATTAAGTGTTTGGCTTCAACATTGCCTTGAAAAATATTTGTCACTTAAGAAGATCGAACCTCCGATTACAAATTTTTCAGCATTCTGTTGTACTCCATTTTTCATGCCACTTCTTAGCGTGAATAGAGAACATTACCATCATACACGAGGCAAAACTTAAAATTGTTTAGTAAGAAAATTTGAATTGTTCTTGTGTGTACAATTGTAGTATAACCTTCCGTGTCCTTGACAATATAAGTGGTTTAAGGCCTTCAATGAGACGTTCAAATTTTAAAATTTTGGTTATTAACCATTTTATGCAGAAAAATAATTTCATTGTTTGAGAGTATTAATATTTTTTTTCGAAATAGCATAAAACATGAAGATTTACCCATTTACTCGTAGTGACCAAAAAGGTTACGACTAGTCGGTTGCGGGTACTTTAAAATTTAGCAACTTAGGAAAGAGAAAATATTTATGTCTGTATAAGTGTATACATGCTTTTTCATATTCTACTGTAATGATACAAAGTTAAGAAGATTGTCGTAGAACTAATCCGCCTAGATTACATAACAAGATTTCACTATCATCCCACCAGCTTTTTTTGAATGTATAACTAGAAAAAACAAAATTGCATGTGATTTAGGGGCATAGGGCATACTATTGTTTTTGCTACTTGGACCTGATTTGTGTTAATGACCCGGTTAATAAGAGCATGTGAACTCACAAAAACCCAGCTGCTTGTATACTAACATTTTTACATACATAAAAAGAATGCACATCTAAAAAATTGCATCTTGCAAAAAAATCAATACAACCTAATCAAATGCTTTAATGCAAACGTTACAATATTAGCTACTAACCTATTAACCCAGTTCAAAAACAAGAAAAAAAAAATCAATCAACAAAAGATTAAGTAAAGAAATGAGTAGTTGACATTATTTACATTGTTTTACCCTGAAGTTTTCAGAACTGAGGAGCTCCAGTACAAGCCTTTCTAACCTCTTTGAATTTAAAGTTGGTCTAATCGCATCGGAACTTCCATAAACCAAACAAGGATCGCCTTGAGCAGAGTTTCCTGCACACCAACCCCCAGGAGTTAAGCAGCCACTAGATCTCCTTAAGATTTCCTTGTCAATTTTGTCGAGAACTGGATCATCCTTTGCAAATTTGCGAGCAAATGGTGCACCACTCAGAATCATGTCCGCAAAATGCTCTATTGTGAGACTAATAGGATGTTGCTTAGGCGGATTGTCCCATCTTATATAATGCAAGTCATGGTTTACTGTTGTGTTCTGGTAGTCTTTGTGGTTACAAGCCACGGAATGAAAGTACCCCTCCGGGGATGACAAAAAATTCGTGTAGTACATGAGAAGAGTCCGGGGAAGATTGTCCCATCCCCATATACTAAATTCAAGAAAGGATCTTGTGAGCATCACCCATGCAGAACCTGTAGATGACTTTCATATGTTATTAAGAAAAACAAAGAATTAGGGAAGGCTAAAAATTAAAGTTCAGAACAGGTTTCAACCATATAAAAATATCAATATGTATACATACATCCTGGTCCGTGACAATCGCTGTCCGCGTATAGGTTTATCACAGGAAATTAATGTAAATACTGGGGGCATGTCACTCTATCATCGCTTACGTTTTTGGTTTTAGGGTTTTTCCTATCAGCAGAACTTTTCCGCGGACAGACAGTTTGCCTACAATAGATGGATGTGAACCACAGCCCATACGTAATTATGTATATATCGCACTCTATACGATACATAATACATGCATGGTTAATTAATCATCAATTAGTCAACTGATATAAGCAATTACATTTAAAACATATATACAAGAAATCAACAAAAGTTATATACATCTACACATATATATAAATATCCATTATTTTGAAATATTTACTCTATTATGATACAGTAACAACCATAACTATTCATTGAAAGTATGAGTTCTGCTTTTAATTGTATGAGTATGTCGTTAAAATTTTATATTACTTACACAAGTATAGGCTTACAGCTTTAGTAATTTTTTAATCAAGTTACAAATAAAGTAATTAAAAGGACTATATATTAGATTACAGTAGCTCATATAATGGTTATTTAACTTGGAACTATTAATCGGTACCGCAATATTGCTATATAACTTGCATCATAATAATAGTCAACTGATAGGCGCCTGAGTTCTGGATCGAGTTATCGAGTTACGGGACCTTTTACAGTGAAGTCTTGGTCGATTCTTTCCCTTAAGGGGGTGTTATTCTTATTCTTCCTACCTCTCCCTATGTTTGCTTAATTGCAAAGAATAGGAAAATACTGAGAGCTCAGTTAGAGAGAGTCTCATTTGATATTTGATAAGGAATATTTTTCTCCCTTTTCTTATTTCTCAATGAACCTTTAAATACTTACAAGGAAAAAGCTAATAATCAGCAACTAGCAATAATTCCGCTTCTAACAAATAGCCTGAAAATCTGCATCAATTAGCAATAAATCTGCTACTTTTATGAAGCTAGAAATCTGTAACTAAAAATCTGCAATCAAACAGAATCTTCTCCCATAATTCTAGCTTGCTTGTTTTGACTGCGTCTCTTGTAATAATGACAAAAAGGAACCACCTGGACACTTTGTTGTTGACCATGTGTATTACTTGTAACATTACTTCTTTCCTCCAAAAAGCGTTTGACCTCAAGCGCGAATGTTGGATATTGTTTCTCAATAAGTTGAGCTGATTCCCATGACGCTTCAGAAGGAGATAAGCCATCCCAATGAATTAGAATATGATACTCTCCTGCAATAATCTTTTTGTCCAGTACAGCTTTTGGGCTTGGCAGAACTTCCCCTTGGTGAATATCTGGATACGTAGGTGATGTCTCATCAATAGATCCTTGAAATTTTTTTAAACAGGAGACATGAAAAACTGGGTGTATTTTGACTGCTTGAGGAAGTTGAAGACGATAAGCTACAGTCCCAATTTTTGCTTGTATGGTAAATGGGCCATAATATCGAGGAGAGAGTTTTTTGTTCCTGTTAGACGCTAGAGATAGTTGTCGATAAGGTTGTAACTTCAGCAACACCAGATCACCGACTTCAAAGTGCACTTCCCTGTGAGATTTATCATAGTTATTCTTCATGATATCTTGGGCTTGCAATAGTCTATCATGAATTCCCGATACAATCTGGTCTCGAATTTTGAGTTCCTGCTCCACAGCTTCCACTCGACTTAGCCCAGAACAATAATTTAGAAGGCGAGGTGGTGCTCTCCCATAAAAAACTTCAAAAGGAGTTGTTTTCAGAGAAGAATGATAGCTAGTATTATAGCAATACTCAGCCCAAGAAATCCATTGCATCCACTTGCGGGGCTGATCACTGGTAAAACAGCGTAAGTAGACTTCAATGGTGCGATTAACGACTTCTGTTTGCCCGTCACTCTGTGGGTGATAGGCTGAACTAAAAGTTAACTTTGTTCCACTCAATTTGAAGAGTTCTGTCCAAAAGGAGCTTGTAAAAATGACATCTCTATCACTCACAATTGTTTCTGGCAGGCCATGCAACTTGAATATATGATCGAAAAACATTTTTGCCACTGAGATTGCAGAATATGGGTGAGACATGGGAATAAAGTGCGCATACTTTGAAAAGCGATCCACCACGACTAGCAAAACAGATTTCCCAAATGAAGGTGGCAAGGCATCAATGAAATCCATTGAAATATCAGCCCATACTTGCAAGGGAACTTGCAAAGGTTGTAGCAAACCAGCTGGTTGTAAATGCTCAGATTTGTTCTTTTGACAAATTGCACAACACCTGATGAAATCTTGGATATTTTTCTTCATTCCAGACCAATAAAAGTCAGATGCTATGCGAAATAGAGTCTTTTGGTATCCTTCTTGGCCTTGGTTATGCAGCGCTGAAATAACAACTTTGATGAGAGGGGAATTAGAATCCAAATATGCTCTCTTTTTGTAGAATATCGGTCCATTATTATATGACCATTGTGGTGGTAATTTTCCCAACTTGATATTGTTGATAATGGACTGCAATGGTTGGGTAGTTTCTACCTCCTCCATCAAGGCTTTGAAAAGTTCTAGTTGTGGCCCAGAAATTGCTGCAATCAGTCCGACATTGTCATCTCTTCGCGACAAGGCATCTGCCACTCGATTCTCCCTGCCTGCCTTATACTCCACTTGAAAATCGTAACCCAAGAGTTTGCTTATCCAGTGTTGTTGAGGGGATGTACTGATTCGTTGATCAAGTAGATACTTGAGACTGAAATGATCTGCACGGATTATGAATTTTCTTCCCCATAAATAAGGTCTCCAATGCCGAATAGCTTGTGAAAGCGCAATGAGTTCCTTTTCATAAGTCGGGAGCTTGATGTGTCGTTGAGCCATTGGTTTGTTGTAAAAGGCAATGGGTCTGCCTTCTTGTTGTAACACCGCCCCCATTCCATAATCAGAAGCATCACATTCAACAGAAAAGTCTTTTTCAAAATTGGGTAATGCCAATATCGGGGTCGTTGTCATGGCACGCTTTAAGTGTTCAAATGCAGCCATTGATTCTCTAGTCCAAGTGAAGGAGTTCTTCCGTAACATATTGGTTAAAGGTGTTGCAATCAAGCCATAATTATGTACGAACTTTCTGTAGTAACCGGTTAGACCGAGGAATCCTCTAGGAGCTCGAATAGTTGTTGGTTTAGGCCATTGAGTCATAGCCTCAATCTTTTCAGCATCTGCCATCACTCCCTCTGCTGATATAATATGGCCGAGATAAGAGATCTTAGATTGAGCCAATGAGCATTTAGATTCCTTTAAAAACAACTCATTTTGTTGTAAGACAGAAAAAACCATTCGTAAATGGTTTAAATGGTCAGCCCATGTGCGGCTATAGACGAGTATGTCGTCGAAGAAAACAAGAACAAACTTACGAAGATAAGGCTGGAATACTTCATTCATTAAAGCTTGGAATGTAGAGGGCGCATTGGTAAGTCCAAATGGCAATACCAGAAACTCAAAATGCCCATGATGCGTCCGAAATGCTGTTTTCTCCACATCAGGTAGGTGCATGCGAACTTGGTGGTATCCAGATTTTAAATCCAGCTTTGAGAAGTATGCTGAGCCGTATAATTCTTCGAGAAGTTCATCAATGACTGGGATTGGAAATTTATCCTTAATTGTTTGAGCATTCAAGGCACGATAATCAACACAAAATCGCCACGAATTGTCCGCCTTCTTAACAAGCAAAACTGGAGATGAATAAGGAGAATTGCTTGGTCTGATTATTCCCTGTTTTAGCATCTCTTCGCACTGCACTTCAATTTCATCTTTCTGCATATGTGGGTAGCGGTAAGGTCTCACCACTACTGGGCCTGATCCGGGTTCCAGTGATATTCTGTGATCACATGCACGAGGAGGGGGTAGACCAACTGGTGTCTTAAATATGCCATAAAATTCTGAGCACAATTGCTTCAAATTCAGCTCACGTTCCGCTTCTAATTTCATAGTTGAGAGAGATGGTTCTGACTTTTGAGCGGGATCCATAAGACCATGCAACTCTACTTGTTTACCGTTCCAATTAAATTTCATCTTCATTGTTGCAAAATCCCAACATATTGGCCCCAATGTCTTGAGCCAATTGACACCTAATACAACACCAAACCCACATAAAGGAAGTAAAAATAAATCAAAAGAAAATTTTTGATTACCCACTTGTATTGGAAGCTCTCTGCAAAATCCCGGGCTATTCAATTTCTCTCCATTTGCTACCATGACTCGAAGGTTTTCCTTGGGTTCAACTTTGATTTGAAGCTGATGCATTAGAGATTCGTTCACAAAACTATGAGTAGATCCTAAATCAATGAGGACCACCAAGGGGTGCCCATTTATGCTTCCCTCTACTTGCATCGTCTGATTGTTCAGTGTTCCTGAAATTGCGTGGAATGAGATTTTTGGGTCAGTTTCTGGTACACCTTCGTCAAAACCTTCTAACCAAAACAACCATTTACACTTGTGTCCAACTTCATATTGTTCATCACAGTTAAAACACAATCCCTTAGACCTGCGTTCCTCCATTTCTACTCGCGAGAGCCTTTTAATAAAAGGAGTTTTAGGACCTCCTGCACCATAAAAAGTGACATGACTTTTACGAGGTTGGGCAACATCTTCCTTCCCCTTTCCAGTACGCCGCTCATAAAGTCGGGCCAGGCTCATGGCTGTGGTCAAATCTGGTGGGTTGTGAAGCTCAACTTCAACTGCTATGGCTTCCCTCAAACCGCTAATGAATATCTCTTTCTCCTGTTCAGTGGTCAGAGATGTGGTTTGCGCAGAAAGTCTTTCAAATTGCCACTGATATGCCTCAACCGTTTCTGTCTGTTTTAATTTAGATAGCTCTCCCTGTTTACTACTTCTGATTGGAGGCCCAAACCTCAAGTGACATTGGTTCTTGAAATCATCCCAAGATATATTTGGTCGATCTCTTTTTAGCTTCAGATACCACAATTGTGCATCTCCTTCAAGGTGGAACGAAGCCAGCACTACCTTGTCCTCTTCTATAGTCCTCTGATGGTGAAAAAAGTTATCGCAGCAGCTTAGCCACACCAACGGATCAACAGTGCCATCATAACGAGGAAAATCTAGTTTTGTATATCTAGGCACGAAGTTGTTTCCATCTGTGTTGGTCTTGTCAGATTGATTTCTGGGTTCTCGAGGTGTTCTTTGGGAGCTTCCTCCAGTTGATTCTCGGTCATGTCCACGAGAATGCACGGTCTTCGCAAGTTGTTCCAGTTGAGCAGTCATGTGCTGATGTCTTGCTTGGTTGGCTGCTTGCTCTGATTTGTAGACATTAAGGAATTCCTCAAATTGTTGTTGCAAAGTGCGTTGTTCCCCCATAACTACTGGCTCTGATACCAATTTGATAGGCGCCTGAGTTCTGGATCGAGTTACGGGACCTTTTACAGTGAAGTCTTGGTCGATTCTTTCCCTTAAGGGGGTGTTATTCTTATTCTTCCTACCTCTCCCTATGTTTGCTTAATTGCAAAGAATAGGAAAATACTGAGAGCTCAGTTAGAGAGAGCTCACTGATCTCATTTGATATTTGATAAGGAATATTTTTCTCCCTTTTCTTATTTCTCAATGAACCTTTAAATACTTACAAGGAAAAAGCTAATAATCAGCAGCTACTAGCAATAATTCCGCTTCTAACAAATAGCCTGAAAATCTGCATCAATTAGCAATAAATCTGCTACTTTTATGAAGCTAGAAATCTGTAACTAAAAATCTGCAATCAAACAGAATCTTCTCCCATAATTCTAGCTTGCTTGTTTTGACTGCGTCTCTTGTAATAATGACGAAAAGGAACCACCTGGACACTTTGTTGTTGACCAGGTGTATTACTTGTAACATCAACAGCTTTAAAACTTAAATTATATTGGTTACTACCTTATATGTTATGTTTGGTTGGGGTAAAGGAAATGGAATGAGATTTGAAGTATAAAATGACTAAATGTTCAAAATTTTCAGTGTGTGGCTCAATCCATTCGTAACCACCTAAATTATAATTTACACACCCGAATTTGAGAGGAAATGCTCTTTCCTTACCACATCCATTTTTTTCACAATTCTTATCAAAAAAAATTTGCACTACCTCATTTTTTTTTCAAATTTTCCCTCCTATCCTCATAAGTCTCTCTAACATAAACATATCATTTTTTACTTGTCGGCCAGGGGTCACAACTCTGTCGTCATGCCTCAATTTATGACAACTATGCACACACGTGAGTTTGGAATTGAAAGCATATCACAGTGTTGTCCAAAATAACAAGAATGTCTTCATGATCTGACATGAGACTCCTATTCACTATTCACTGATCGTGCAACTAATGGCCCATTAACCCTAAGAAAAACATATAACACAGTCGTATGGTGTTAGAAAAAGTTACTCTTTACCCTCCACCCTACTTTAGGCAGCAGGGTGTACAGCAGGGTGTACAGGGGTATATTTACTTGGCTTGGTTTGGTCAGTGATTGTTGAAAGACAAAAGTTATTGGAGAACTGAACCAGCAAAACTAAAAGAGATTAGTCACGCTACATGTCTTACATGCCTATATTAATGTATGACATAACATAGCGGAACTCGTCAACTAGGATAGGATTTTTCGCATCGTGACACTTGTACTTGTACAGTTGTGCCTAATTGTCAAGGCAAAAAGGAGAAAGCAAGCCAATATGCCAGCACGCTTCGATTACGTCTAGGAGGTAAGGCGCTCGCCAAGGTGTCCACAAGCCACAGGGCATTCAACTATGTTCAAGTATAGATGTATATATTATGTAGAATACCTTGATTATTTTTTAGCAACATTCTACTATCATGCACATCTTATTAAGCTGCCCGAAACTCTTTAGCTTGGTATCAGGACAGAGAGAGTTGTACCTTCCCAGAATTTGCCGGGGAGTTTTGGAAACCGTTTTTTTAAGACAAAAAAGGTGACAATTGAAACAGAAGGACATATATAGTATATACCCTTATGTGGATGCTTGAGTGGAGGCCGTCCATGTCTGATGAACTTCACGTTTTATATGATGGGTGAGGAGCACCAGCACTGCAACTGTTTGTTTACATGGATCTATTATTCATTGTTAAGGAAGGGTAAAACTTGGATAACTATTCACCCTTTGAAGTTACATTATTTTTTGTGTCAGTATTAATTTTTTTACTTTAATTAATAAATTATTTTTTACTTTCTTCTCTCATTATTTTGCCAAGCTATAAGAAATAATTAAACCGAAATTAATTTATTGTGTAGACACGATACTCACTAATTAATACTCGCAAGATGTTTCAGTGACCACAACGGCCGTGGTGGTGATCTCGGCAGTCATAGTGGTGCCCAAGAAAAGACAGCCCTAGTGATCCACATCAACTGCGGAATCCTCCAATTGTATTTACAAAAGACATGATTTTTATATACCTGTTGTTAAACCCTGATAAACTACAGTTAGAAGTAGCATGTCTCTACTCTTTAGACTAGATAGACATGCTCCTAGCATGTGCCCCTTCAACAACTATTCAACTCTATCAATTTGAACTCCACAAATACCCAACCCTCAGTTTCCCTGGCTATGTAAAAATTTGACCAATTAATAATTTCTATTGATTATAATCAGTAGTACTGTCACTTCAACCAAATTCAAGACAGTCAGCTATTACAATATCTTCAACTACAAATAACGATGCCAAGATACCGGGTATAAACACAAACAGATGTTCTATAACATATCAGTCCATCAAAAACTGTCTTAAAGTTGACTCTGTACACAGATAACAATAACCTAAAGAACTTCCCATGCGACAGAATCACATTGATTAATAATTGTTCTCAAGGCGGATCATAATATCATAAAGGCAACTATAGGTGTTTGTGTTTATGAGATCCAATACGCTACTGTATACTTTAGATTCCGTGAACAATGGATCATGCAAATTTATAATCGATCTCAACCAATTCCCTATAACACTATGATCCCAGAGGTAGTATTCAGTTGTCCTCGTCTTGCAGTTTATAGATAACTCGTTTACACAACACAAATTCAATAAGAAATTCAGTAAACTATACCCACATAAATAGCTAGTGAATCCTAAAATAGCCCAAAAAAAAGAAATTTGTTGTCTTTTCCAAATAAGTTTAGACAGTTAAAGGAGAAAATCGTTTCAGCTAATTATAAAACTTTCTAAACAACACGGTAAAAGGGGTAAACCTTATCTCGCTTTCAATCCCTACATATAAAAGGTATATATAAAAAAGTTGGCATTTAAGCATTACCATCATAATTTCCTAATTATTTAAAAGGAAAGACGTCCAAGTCTATTCAGGAAGATAACTCCCTGCACTATTTTGCAAGTTACAATCTAGTGGAGCAAAGATTAGCTAACATCTTTTTTATGGTTCTCCAATGTAATATTAACCTTTTGACAAACAGATCTATTCAAGCAAAGTTATCACAATGTAAAGTAAAATGGAGGGGCAGAACGAGATGTTTCTCGAGTGAATTTAGCCAATTAGGCAAAAGCAGAATATAAATCAATACCCATGAACAGCTTGAAGGAAGCAGGCATTGATCGTTTCTCTTTAGCATAAAACACACTAGATTTCTTCATATGATATAAGCCGGGGTCTATAATGATTGGTCTTGCTCTTTGATTCCTGCCATCATTGAATATAAAGAACCTAAGGCAGGTATAATTATTTATATGACAAATTATTGAGTTAAAACCAGTGAGAAAAATAGTAGACAAGTTTAATGCTCACTCTTTCCAACCGATTGTACTCGAGTGCTCAAGGAAGTTCAGATCTCTAGGCAAGTAGGAGAAAATGTGCAGCATATCTGTTAATAAAACATGATATTTACTAGTATATCGTCAAAGAAAAACACATATAGAAAGAAGGTAAATTTGGTCCATGATTATTTAGATGCTTCACTCGGTCACACAATAATTAAACTGATACCTACTAAGAAAACTCATTCTCTACTATAAAAACCCTCCAAGTTTATCCATATAATTCATTCTATCACAATGTTTTAAGCTATATTCTGCTAAAACCATCCTCATTTTTTACCACAGCTTTCCTGTAGAAAAAATCTACATCTTTAAATAGTTCCAAATAATAATCTTCCTTCTAACCGAACTTCCCAAAAGCTAAACATGTTCAAGGACCCTTTGTTTCCAACAATTCTTGTGTCGTTTTTCAAGATAACCATCTTCTCTGAACAGTCCTAAAACAGTTTTACATAATTTCAAAATAACCGAACAATTTAAAACCGATTCAATTCACAATTAGTAATCATTAAATCAACAATGCAGGTACATAAATAAATCAACTAAACACCAAACAAATCACAAAACACAACTAACCATCCTGCGACATTAATGGATAATCCGAAGCACTAAGATTAATAAACCAATCCCAATCACTCGCCTTCTTCAACAACACCGCAACAGCATGAAGCGTACACGCAATCATAGTCGGACCCTTATAAGTAACCAAATCCGGCTTCCCAATCACCATAACATTCCTCATAACATCCACCGACTTCACATACTTGGCCAGCTCAAGTCTCTCACTATCCGAAGCCTCGATATCGAGATGCAACAAATAGTAATTTCTCGGATGGTACACAGCCTGAAGCAGTCTTTTCAACTGCAATCCTTCACCTTTAGTACCAGCAATCATGTAAGCGAATCGAGGAAGTTTCGATGAATCGGAGAGATGGGTGTGGGGAAAAGGAGTGTGATCGGAGTGGTGGGGGTGGTGAGTTAGGGTTAGGGTTAGGTAGAGGAAGATGAATAGAGATGAAATGAGGAGAGAAGGCATTATTACCCATTTTGTGTCTGGTAATAATCGAATTGGAGGTCGTTTCATTATGTTTGTGTATGTGTCTGGAAGATTTAGATGTGGGATTTAGATTTGAAATTGGCTAGATTTTCGGGTGTCGGATCGGGTTTTGTCCTCGGCCGGAATATGTACAATATAGGATAAATTTTTTATGGACAGTAATGTACGCACGCATTTAGTAAATTAAGCAAGTACACACAAGGGTTTAAGGAGAGTGTACAAGCAAACCGCTTAACCGTATCCAACCGCTGAACCGCTCGTAACCGAACCGTATTTGCGAATAATCGTGAAATGTGGATTGGTTGTGGATTTAAATTTTAAAAACCGCTCATTCGCGGTTTGGATGCAGTTTTAAATTCTTGAAAATCGCAAAATCGCAACCGCAATTCGCAACATATATTTATAATAAAATATATTTCTAAAAATATAGTTGATATCACAAAAATTAATAAGTATACAAATTTATCAACTAATCTTAGGTTAATGTTAAGAATTCGTTCATAAAATTCACAATCATTATAAGATATATAACCAAACAAATGAAAAATATAATCTAACATGTAATTTTTTTTATCCTTTTCTTTTTTCTTTTCTCTCACCTCCACATTTTTGTATGTTTTAAACATCTTTACTCCACACGGAACATTAGTTTATATTTTATTTTTGAATGTAATTTATCACGTAAATTTCAATTTATTAATATTCCGAATTTACTTTTTTGCAAATTATTAATTATTTTAAAATAAGTGATTGAACCGCAAACCGATCTACAATAACTGTAAATTCGCAACCACAAATGACGCAGTTAACGCAACCGCATTTGCGGTTGCAGATGACAATTTTTTAAAACCGCTCTTCGCGGTTTGGTTCGACTTTTACCCCAAAATCGATCTGATCCGAACCGCGTACACCCCTAGTTTAAAGGTTTAATCACTAACTATTTTAAATCTCGTGCATCGTCCGGGTTCCCGTTAATATTTAAAAAAATTATTTATCTCTTCATATTTTAATTTTTTTAAATATTTTTGTTAATATATAATTATAATTGTATAATAAAAATAATAGAATAACTTTAGCAGAATAGACTTTGTCTAGTGGTTTAACAATTTAGTAGTTTAACGGATATATAACACTATTTATTTTTATTTTTTTTAATAATAGGATACGTTATGGTCGTAATTTAGTATGATAAGTAGATTATATCTAGTAGTTTAACAATTTAGTAGTTTAGCGGATATATAACACTATTTATATATTTTCTTTAATAATCAAAATTAGGGAATAACCGTTGAACTAAATTATACCTCATTCCGATTATTATAGTATATTATAAATTATAAATAGGTTTTTGGAAATCATGAAAAATACTTAATTTTCTATTTTTTTACGATTTTAGTATCTTCTGAAAATATTATTAAAAATACGATGCAATCAAATCAATCAAAATCAAACAGATATGTAATCAATTGCATCAAGTTTTTTATTGCAAAATTATGGAGCAACCAAAATCAACCAGATATTCAATTAGATGTATCGAGTTTTTTTTGTTGCATTTGAGGTTGCATGGAGTGACCGAAAATTGTGGAGATTGAATTTAGTTGAATTGAGGTACTGAAAATCATAATTTTGCAAAAAGAAAAATGAAAAATAATATATTTTTTTTTTCAAATAAAAGTATTTTTGCAAATTTTTTTAAAGTGACGGTATTTTTATAAAAATGTTTTTGAATAGTGGCACGGTTTTGTATTGGAAACGTATTATTTGCTGTTGTGCGTAAAGTTAGAGTTTGCTGAAACTATCTGGTGGCATAATGTAAGGCAACTCTCTTTTAATTGTAGAAGGCAAAAGAATTAGGTTTACGCAACATCATTCTCAAAACTGATTATCATTTTTTGATAAATAAGGTGAAAAATAGCAGCTACAGAGAGACATAGATTGACTTGGTGCTACAAGATATTAGCAAACTTGTTAAGAGAGATGGTAATAGAGTTGCTCATCATTTTACTAGAATAATTCCTTATGATGTTAAACAACGTTCGGTCCATAATATTCCCAGTGAGTTAAACTCATATGTAATGGCACATTCTATGCAGCCCAGCCCCGCCGGGCGGGGTGGCAAAATCAGACACGACCCAAAACCCGACACGAACCTAACCCGCAAAAGTATGAATTAGGGTTGAGGATTTTGATTTTCAGATCGGGTTCGGGTTGGGAAAAAATTACCCGAAAAAATCGGGTCATTTTCGGGTTGATCCGAAATACCCGAACTCGACCTGTTTATTTAAATAATTAATATATGTATTATATATGTATATAAATGGTAGGTTATATTGTATAAATCATTTGTAATATTTATTTTATTATATTTCTATTTTTTATATTAATTTGGCATAATATTTTAATTTTGTAATGATGTAAATTATTTTCTTTAATTTTAATTTTATTAATTTTTTCTAAATTTTGGGTTATTTCGGGTCAAACAGGTCAATATCGGGTTACTCGGGTACCTACCCGGTCGGGTTTGTGTCACAATTTTTGAACCCGGGTCGGGTTCGGGTCAGACAAAAAAAAATCAGGTACATCCAACCCGACACGAACCTGACCCAAAACCCGAAATTGCCACCCCTACCAGCGGCCTCATCTCAGTTATATGACTTCTATATATGGCACTTTAATCAAATTATCAAACACAAAATTTATTCACATCTTCTAAAATGTCTTCAATTTTTTCTCTTTTAATAATCGTAATTTATCTTCATAACTTGAACCATATCGTATCGTTTAAATTTTTTGAGTTTTTTGTTGTAAAGCTTCTAACATGCTTGCAAAGATAACTTTTATCAAATGCAACATAAAGACAACTTCAAAATTCTCCAATTTTTAAAGTAAATCATGTGCAATAACTTTAATTCTTTATTAGTAGCAGCTTCAAGTGCATCACCAGTACTTCCACCATCGATAACTACATCAAAAAAGATGAAGTATTTGTTTGGTAATGAATACAATTATAGTGGGTGAATGTGTTTCAGATTATTTTTAAGGTTTTTGAACTGTTATGGATGTGGTGAACAAATTAATCTAACTTGTAGAGATAAAGTGTTTTAACATAAATAATAAAATATGCACATGAACACACTATCTTCAAAACTCACTTAATTTTATATTAAAATCAAGTATGTTTTGTTACAAATTTCTGGGTTCCTTTTGATAAAGAACTCAGTTTTTTTCTTGAGAGAGTTACAAGATTTTCTAGATCTATTTGTTACAACTAAAACAAAGCATCCAGTGTTTACTTTATAGAACCGTAACACAGGTTTTACACAATATGTAATAGCATGTACTAAACCCTACTTTAAGTTAACTAAAACTTTCTATTTCTGGCTTAGTGTATCTTTGCAAATCGTGCATGTCTGTGACTTTACTTTGTCAATTGATCTTGGCCTTTGATCTTGTACTCTTCAAGCTGCTTTTGTAGATTTTTCAAATCAGTGATTGATTTGTTTGTTGATTGATAATCTTGGATCTTTAACTGGTCTGCATTTTGTACTTTGAGTTTCATATCGAGATCTCCGGTTTGTTATATAGAGAACTCAATATCTCGATAAGTATAATGACTTATCGAGATCTCTTATATCTCTATAGTTGTTTTGACTTATCGAAGTCTTTGAGCTCGCTATAAGAGAATTTGGCTTGTCGAGATCTTCAATCTTCACATTTTCATTTTAGCTTGTCGATATCTCTTAGTTCTCTAATGCAAAAATGACTTGTCGATATCTCAGAGATCTCTATATGCATTTTTACTTATCGATATCTCTGAGATCTCTAATGATAATTTGACTTGTCGATATCTCCAATCTTTATATCTTCATTTGGCTTGTCGATATCTCTAATACTTTTCTATAAGCTTTTCTTGACTTCTCGATAAGTCATTCTGGACTTCTCGAATGACTTCTCTATATGACTTGATATGTGGCTTGTAGATTTCTTGACTTAATATGTTTTTCTTAAAACAAAATTATTCAACTCCAAACTTCTTCACACTTTCTCTGAGGCATGATCTTCATGATCTTTTTTCAGAGTTTATCTTAGACTTGAAACTATTTATATAAAAATACTCCAGTCTAATCTATTTACACTTTTACAGACTCAAGTAATATAATACAAAATGCAAACTTAGATTATTATACAACTTACTTGGGGCTGTCAATTTGACTTAGTCTTGTTATAGTACAAGCATGTTTTGTACAACAATCTCCCCCAATTTGTAAGAAGATTGCTTATCACAAATTTATGCCTGGCAACAAGACTAACCCCAAGATAAAATGAACAATAGAACATTACATAAGACTTGACAGCAATACATCATTTATATATAAAGTTTTCTTGAGTTTGACAAATACATTCATTAATCAAATTTCTAATCTCATGTTTCTTCTCTAATGAGGTCCTTTAACTTTACCAGTACTTCCATTTCTTCTATAATTGGTGTTCCTCTTAGAGCTTCTACAAGTTTGAGTTTATCTACTAATGGATAACTGTTCAAGAAACCAATCCTAATTCTTGAGAATCTGCCAGCCTTAATGTTTATAAATTGTCCATCATTGATAATTCTGATCATCCCCTTTGCCTTGAGATCTCCAGATTTTTGAATATACATGATTATCTCCTCAATATACTTTATTTTCCTCTCCTCATTTTCTTCCTTGTTTCATGCTCTTCTTTATTGCCTTTCTACCAGCCATTCAGCTAAAACAGATCTTTATGCCTTAGTTGCAGAATCCTTATCCTTTAGTAAGTTTATCACTCTCTTGATCTCTGTGGGTGAAAATGTGTCCATTAAGTTTTTGCAAAGAAATGTGAAGGTTCCATCCTGATAGTAGATTCTTACTTCCCTTAATGTTACAACCCAAACTCTGACCATCTCTTCAGCTAATTGTTGAAAGTGGTCTTCATCTGATATGCACCAGTTTAGAGGTAGAAAATCATTTTGATTAAAGCACTTCCAGATGGCCCTCTCAGTAACTTGCATTTTCTTTGGTTTTCTCCCAACAGATTTGTAATGAAATTTGGTTGGTGGCTTAATAGAAGGTAGGTTTCCGATTTTCTTTAGAGATGTTTGGCTTGAGGTGATTGGTATTTTCAGTAAGGTGTTAGCAGTTTGTCTGTACAAGAATTTAGGCTTTGAGGTTTGAGGTGTGTTATACCCAAACAATCTAACAAAGAATTATAGAAGGGGGGTTGAATGTAATTCTGGTTTCTTTTCGACTTTAAGAATTGTTCTATCTTGAATATATAACTGTGTTTGATTTGGATAAAGTGTGGAAATAAGAATATTG
Source organism: Apium graveolens (assembly GCF_009905375.1). Taxonomy (NCBI): domain Eukaryota; kingdom Viridiplantae; phylum Streptophyta; class Magnoliopsida; order Apiales; family Apiaceae; genus Apium; species Apium graveolens. The sequence goes on from NC_133650.1 coordinate 215,322,685, forward strand.
AAGAAATCAACCACAAAGTAATTGAATACGAGTATTTAAAAACTTTCTGGTGGATTGAACTTTTCCAGCAGAGATATATATAAAATCGAGAACTCTGTGATACAAAGATTTTACACATCTTCTTACAAGTAGACCTACAAACTACAGAGAAATTCTTTACAGATTTTGCTTTATCTATTCTCTAGTTGAATGTTTTCTTGCTTGATTGAAAATCACACACTTTCTACTTGCTATACTTGGTTTATATATCACCAAGTTACATGATAAAAAGACAAACAAATAAGACAAAATGTTTCTTAGTCTAATTACATGCTTCTTTATTTCTCTATCCAGCATCTTTGAAAATCTTCAAGTTAGTATGAAAATGGAAATGCTTCTTTGTTCTCTAAAACCTATAAATAGGCTGCCACATTCCATTTTCATCTAATCAACCAATGTGTGACTTGGGTCATCCGTCGAAACCTTATAGAATCATCCGTTGAAAGTCTTCCATAGCAGTTAACTCTATTTCACTTATGCAAAATTACAAGGCATCTTATATTTACAATTAGCCAACCTATTTTGCATATCAAACTAGTAGTCAACATGACTTTGAATGTCCTACAACTTATAGATCTTTAAGGTATAGTAGACTGCAGAAATGTGTTACAAGACTTATTGATACATAAGCTACTCTCTCAGTGGATGTTATAGTGATCATCCGTCGAGAGCTACAATAACACTAAATTAAATCTACTAAGGTGTTTTGTTTAACTTATCATCAAGTACACAACATATTCCTAACAATCTTCCCCAATTTATGTCTACTAGAATTGTAGGCATAAATTAAGAGAAATTTGATGATAACAAAACACCTTATGATTACAGACTGATTTATAGTAGGTAAAATTAACAAGTGCTACAATTTATTAAGAATTATGTAGAGGAAGGTTTATAGAGAATCTCATAAGCTATTTTCAAGGTGCTCCTGTAGACTGAGCAAATTTAATTTACTTCCTTGACTGCCTTAACTTCTTTCCCAATTTCTCATTGTTTTCTTCAATTTGGTATTAAAGTTACCTGTAGAATTCAGATTCATCTTCATTTGTCTGATCCATCATTCCTTGCATCTCCATGAGAGTTTCATTGCTTGAAATTTTTAGCTGATCTTCCAATCTGAAGATTCTTCTGGTGCACTTCTCATCCTTGAACTCCATCAACCAGTATGGTCTCAAATGCACTCTATTTCCTGTGTATGGAATTGATAGGACTCTTGGGAGTGCATTTTGATCTTTCCAGCTATTCCTTATCTTTTCAATTCTGTTCAGTATCTGTTAGGGCGAAAATACACGCTAAAATTACACGCATGTATACGCGTTCGCAAGTAGTATAAGATATAAATCAGATTCATACCCACAGAGACTCTTTTAGTTAACTTAAGATTATGCACCTATGCAACAATGGTATGGCTATCGCTCAATGCTAAGTGTAAGTCATATGTCATAGCCTATTTGTATATTCGAGGATTTAACTCAACTCAAATAAGAATGTAATAAGTAAATAGTGGATCTACCGTCAAAGAGATCTCGCAAAGTAATATTTGTCAAAGGATTCAGAGATAAGGTTCATCTACAGACTTGAGGAATTAATTCACTGGAAGAAGTTCAAGAAATTGATCATGCCTCAGTGATATAAATCAAGAGTGTGGATTTAATCAGGTGACAGAGATCTCGTCAGAGTATCATTATTTACAAGGATTTAATCTGAAGAAAATCAAAGTATCAAAGTCAAGACATGAAGAAACGTCACGGAAGTTAGTCACTCATGAACCAGACAGTACATCGAGTGTCAACATTGAAGTGGTGGAATTGATTCATAATTTTCAGTGATTTTCAGAAGATATTCAGAAGATTGGTTGCTGCTCAGGATTAGTATTAATTCTCTATTAATTAATTAAGTCATATAATTTAATTAAGAAAATAAATTATATCTGCAAAGATTAATTTATTCATTAATTGAATTAATTGATTAATTAATTCAGAATTAATATTAAGGATTTTTCAGAATTTAAATTGGATTAAAAACAATCTTAAATCAGCAAGACAATTGAAAATGAACTAGCATGACAATCAGGATTGTCATACCGATTGTCATGCCAAGTCATTTCAATTGTCCTACCGAAAGTTCTACTGGGAAGGAGATAGTCTTGCTAGTTCAACTGATTGTCATACCGAAAGTCATTGTAGTTCAATCAGATTGTCTTGCTAGTTCAATCCATTGTCCTACCGAAAGTCTTGCCAGCTATAGGATTGTCATTCCAGTTCAATTCAATTCTGTTGAATGAATTAAAAAGACACAGAAGCAGCAGAAAGAAATAATCATCAAATACACAAGTCAAAAAACAAGAACAGAGCAGCCGCAGCAAACATTTTATTCTTCTCTGCAACTTCAAGACCAATTTCTAGTTTGTAATGTTAAATCCAATCAACTAGAAATCATTCTCTTGTTCTTGTGTAACAATCTAGCGGATCAAAATCCCTAGAACTTAATCTCAAATTGCGTTTAGCATTTGAATCTTTTTATTACAAAAATAGAAAAAGTTCATGTCGAATTTATTCTAGATTTGTGATAATTAATTTGAGATTAATTCCTTGTAATCGATACAGTTGTTGTAACACCTTTCAAGTTTAATAATATTTTTATTTAACTTAAATTTTGTTTCACATTTTTTATTCCGCATTTAATTCGATTATTCGGTACTGTTTGTATTCAACCCCCCCTTCTACAAACACATTGGGACCTAACACTAAGACAATAACAAGTTGAGATGTTTATAACTATGATTAAACTAACATGCAATTAACTAAGAATAAAAGTAATTGAATTAACTATATGAGACAAACATGGGATTCCAACTTCATTACTACTTCATTCAAAGTCATTGTTCTTAACCTTAGCATGTAATGGTGATGACAACTAATCAGATAACATGAAACTAGTGAACGCCAACTTTCGTTGTAGGAATACCCTACTACCAGACATCCATAAAAGAGATAGAAGCTGAATAGACACCAATTACGTTGAGACCCTATATGTCTATAGAATTTGACAACATAAAGGTTTAATGCGCAAGTTATCTATCGTGATTACATAGGGCAAGTAAGATGGTTAAAATTACCTATGTATCATGCATAATAAATACATGAACCTATGGTAGCATGACAAGTTTTAAACCTCTATATTTACTGTCGCTTTAATAGAGATTAACACGTTATCCTATATGTTAGCTACACACATGAGAATAATAAGCACAACCAATACTAGGATATCATACAATCACCACACACTTAGGCATTGAAACAATTAACTATAGAACTCCATAAGTAAATCCGTTAGAACCCCACGATAACGATTAGTTCATAATCGAACTCATCGTCACCATGAGTTCCAATGAAAATATTATAATAAATAATATAAGAGCAGTAGGGTTCAAAGACAAATCGAAAACAAGCATCCAAGTATCAACTATACTAAAGAAAATAAAAATCTTCTTCTCCGTAGCCGTCTCGTGCTCTCTAGGTCTTCTAATTGCTCTCCCTGGTCTCCTTGTCGTTAAAAACATCTTTTTATCACTACATGTTAGGTCCCAATGCGTTTGTAGAAGGGGGGTGGAATACAAACGGTACCGAATAATCGAATAAATGCGGAATAAAAAATGTGAAACAAAATTCAAGTTAAATAAGAATATTATTAAACTTGAAAGGTGTTACAACAACTATATCGATTATAAGGAATTAATCTCAAATTAATTATCACAAATTTAGAATAAATTCGACATTAACTTTTTCTATTTTTGCAATAATTAGAATCAAATGCTAAACGCGATTTGAGATTAAGTTCTAGGGATTTTGATCCGCTAGATTGTTACACAAGAACAAGATAAAGATTTCTAGTTGATTGGATTTAACTTTACAATCTAGAAATTGATCTTGAAGTTTTGCAGAGAAGATGAAATATTGTTCTGCTTCTTTTTCTTTTATTCTCGGGTTCTGTATTGTTGATTGAATAAAAATGAACTGATGTTTGTCAGCTTCTTTTTAATCAACAGCCGAACTGAAATGAACTAGAATGACAATCTCTTTGGCTCAGCAAGACTATCGGTAGGACTATCAAATTCCAGTAGAACTTTCGGTAGGACTATTGTTTAGAACTAGCAAGACAATCAGAATGAACTAGCAAGACTTTCGGTATGACAATCAATTGTTATACCGATTGTTATAGTAGTTCAAACAGATTGTTTTTGCTGAAAATAAATAGATTTAAATCCTATAATAATTCTGGTAAGACAATCCTTTTGAATTAGCATGACTTTTGGTATGACTATTGATTGTCATACGATTGTCATACTAATACAATCAGTTGTCTTGTTGAATTAAAACAGATTTTTAAACCAATTTAAATTCTGAAAATTCTTAATATTAATTCAGAATTAATTAATCAATTAATTCAATTAATCAAATAAATTAATCTTTGCAGATATAATTTATTTTCTTAATTAAATTATATGACTTAATTAATTAATAGAGAATTAATACTAATCTTGAGCAGCATCTATTCTTCTGTATATCTTCTAAAAATCACTAAAATATATGAATCAATTCCACCACTTCATTGTTGACACTCGATGTACTGTCTGGTTCATGAGTGACTAACTTTCGTGACATTTCTTCATGTCTTGACTTTGACACTTTGATTTTCTTCAGATTAAATCCTTGTAATTAATGATACTCTGACGATATCTCTGTCACTTGATTAAATCCACAATCTTGATTTGTATCACTGAGGCTTGATCAATTCCTTGAGCTTCTTCCAGTGAATTAACTCCTCAAGTCTGTAGATGAACCTTGTTTCTGAATCCTCTGACAGGTGTTACTTGGCGAGATCTCTCTGACGGTAGATCCACTATTTACTTATTACATTCTTATCTGAGTTGAGTTAAATCCTCGAATATATAAATAGGCCTATGACATATGACTTACAATCTCCCCCTATTTGTTTGTTAGACAATAACACACAAATACCTAGAGGATAACTCAACTAACAAATAAGAAAAAGATATAAAAAGAAATGCAAAGTAAATAGTAGAAAAGTTCTGGACTAGATTTAACATTTTCCAGATTCCAAGTAGATGTTCCTCTAGACTGAACATATCTTCAAGTAGTTCCATTTTCATTTGTACAACCACATTTCCTGTTGAGAAGCCCATATCTCTCTTGCTTCTCCCCCTATGAGAATCAACTGATTAAAGAAGATCACCTTCGTTTACCACCTCTCCCGTACAATAGGATTCGCAGATAAAAACCAATGGTACTCCCCTTTTGAAAACAGCTTCTTCCCTTACTAGAAAATCACCTTGTGTTTACCACCTCTCCCGTACAATAGGATCCGTAGTTACAAACAACAATGGTGTGGTGTGGTGTAGTGTACATATGATCTTTTTCTTCCTCCCTGCTATTTTTCCCCCTTAGTTGAGGAATCCTCCAAACTATTACTTACGCTTTTATCTCCCCCTTAAAGAAGGAATGTATGCCGTCGTCTGAAGGAGTTCTCATATTTCACTTGGTTGGAAAAGAAATAACAAGAAGTTTCTCTTTCTTCCTCACTGTGAGTGTGTGATTCTGTTTAGTGTACCTCACATGTGTTTCACTCTTCTCTCCACTCGTGTTTACACTCATTCTCACAAGTATATCACTCTTCTCTCATAGCTCCATAATCCAGCTGTACCTGCAAGGAAAATCACCTTAGCCATCCTTAAGGAGGTCACAGGTGGTGCAATGGGAGTTCGCAAATCCCCATCCTTGTTAAACTCGTCAGATGAATCTGAGTCATAATCTACAAGTTGCTAGTTTCCCTTTTAGGGTTCCAGATTTGAATTCTGGGAAGGTAAACAATGATCCATCGAATTTAGCATAAAGATCAAAGTTCCCTTCTAATGTCTGTGAAGACATTTCCTTGTGACTCATCAGGTAATATCTGAATCATTGTCAACAAGTTGCCGATCTGCGCCTATGTCAGATCCACTATCCGCAGATGCATCCAGGGGATTTAAGCCTGGGGAGGTAGATACTGACCACTGACATATGGCTTTTGGATCAGTATCCTCTCCTAACACCTGTAAAGGCAATTGGTCCATTAACGAACCTTAAACAATCGAATCTGACCTTAAAATGGTAGAAACTCTTGTTTCCGTCAACTCATCCTTTGTGTGTGTAACCTTTCCTTGTGCATTAAGAATTGTTTATATTTGAGGTGGTGACACTACATAGGATACCTTGACCGACAGGCAAATTTCAATAGACGCACCCTGTTGAGAGAATGAATCTAGTAACTGTTTTTGTGCCTTTTCAGCCATTACATCTTTTTGAGAAGATGTATGGGGGTTAACAGTTGTCTCGGTTTAAATACTTCTCATCTTTGTAGGAGACAGAGCTACTGGGTTGACTACAGAACCTTCCTTATGTGGTGCACTAAGGCACTATCTCCCTCACGCTTATTCATACTACATTTAGTGGTAAGAGAGTATTGGTTGGTTCTGTTTTTGTGTTTATCTTTACAGTCTGGGATAGACGTTGTGGGTTTTCAACCTCATGACTGTCAATGAAAGAAAGTCATTGGAGACTGAACCTGTAACACAGAATATATGGCACTATAGAGATAAAATGTATTTAAGATTTATAATGAATGAAAATTATACATTTAATCATTTGAGATTAATGATGTACAATAGTGATTTCAAAGGATTTTACATGAAATAAGAAATCACTAATGTAGAAAGAAGTTTGATTTTGTTTTTTAATATGAATGAGTTTTTGATAAAACATTGATCACTTAGGGTAAAGTCTAAGTAATTCTCATTCATGTCAAAAGCTTACAAATATCTGCAACATAATGTTAACACCATATCATTGACCGATACTTGTCAAGTACTTTAGATACTAATTGTTATGTTGCATAAAATTTAAAATAAAAAAAATAAAAAAAAATAATACAATACAAATAATAATAATAAAAACAAATATCAATGAATTAAATACCAAATATCTATCAACAAGATATCAACATTCAATTTCATATATCATACAATATTTACAATTACAGAAAATACAAATAAAAACTTATATAAATATAGCAAAAATATAGAAACTATTTACAAGTTTAATGATAACATTACCAGCTTGCAAACAGCCATATCCCTCGGATAAACCTTTGCTGTTATCTCCAAAGGTAACCAGGGGGCCAGCTTTCTCAATCCACATTTGATAGCAGGGCTCTATCTCCGGTCATATGTCTTGATGATCCACTGTCAAGAATCCACACTCCCGGTTTCACCTGTTTAATGCCCTGCACTACAAATGGATTAGACCTTCTTCGGAACCCAAACTTGGTTGGGCCCGGCATACTTGTAGAACTGTCCTTTGTCAGGCAAAACAACATTTTTAATTTTAATGCTCTCAACTTTCTCACTGACTGAATATTTGACCTTGTAAACAGCCTTAACAAATTTCTGTTTAAGCTTAGGCACAAATGTCTCCTTTCTAGCCTTAGAAGGACTAGCAGTCTTAGACCTATCATGCTTCTTGTTATTCACATGCTGAAGAGGAGTAGTCTTATCATTAGAAACATGTTTACCATTAAAATAAGCATGCATCATATTAAAAGCACAAGACATACAATTAGAAACACCACATGCTTTATGAGAGTGATTAATAGCAGGCAATTTATGCATGGTAGACATGGCATTTTTGTTATCCAACTCATGTGTGTCTGAGTTAGTCTTAGTTGTTTTCACAACTTTGACTGGAACTTTCGACTCACTTGACTTGGAAATAATCTTCTCATTAGCATGATCCTCAGCACGTATTTCTTCTTGAATAACAGAAGAGGTCGCATCAAATGGTTCAGCAATTGATGGCTTATAGAGAGGTTCATCAACACCCTTAAGCACATGTGGTACTTCCCTCCCTTTAGCACAGACATGAGGAGGGGAGTTTATGCCTAATTCTCCAATAGCAATATTGTAATCATAACCTATTCCATATGTTTGATTAACAGCTTGCTTACTGTAGAACTCTTTAGCCTTCGAACAAGAATTGAAGTAGGCTCTAACCTTAGTCTCAAGACCGGTGATCTTGTCTTTGAGAATAGTTTCGAGTTTTCTGTAACAGTCAACTCTATTCTCTAGAAAAGATACTTGTTCTTTTAATTTGTCTTGATTAATATGCACAAGTCTTAATTCATTGACCTCTTTCTCAAGGTCTTTGATCTGTAAACTTAACAGTTCATTATCATGACGTGCATTATCTAAGTTGCCTCCTAGATGATATACTAATTCATCATCAGTATATTTTACCTCTTTTCTTGACGATGAAGCTTTTCCCTCAATAGCCATAAGAGCAAGATTTCCTTCTTCTTCATCTTCACTGTCAGTATCATCCCAGCTTCTTCCCTTTGCCAGATAAGCCCTTTCAGAGTTCTTTCTTACTTGCTTTGGCTTCCTACATTCTATGGAAAAGTGTCCCAACTCATTACAGTTATAGCATCTAATGGTGCTTCGATCAACCATCCCTGTTTTGTATCCACCACTGCTGGTGTTAGAGGATGAAGATCCACCTTTCTGGAATTTGTTGTAGTTGGACTTGTACTTAAGCTTGGGATTCCTCTTGAATCTGACATGGGAGAATCTCTTGACAATTTGGACCATTGACTCGTCTTCCAATTGCTCCAGCTCTTCCAAGGAATAAAAATCATCACTTGATTGATTTGTAGTAGGAGGATCATATTCTGCTACTAAAATATTTTCCTCAGCCTTGGAACACTGTACCATTCTCTCCAATTGTTGAGATTGCTGTTGTTGTTGACCTTCAGCTACAAGTGCAGTAGATGTGCTGACCATTCTATCCTTCCCGTAGACTTCAATCTGTTGAATCTGCTCCAACTCATAGGTTTTTAACTCTCCATAGAGCCTGTCCAAAGAAATCTCACTCAGATCTCTAGCTTCTCTAATGGCAGTGATTCTATGTTCAAGATGAGTTGGCAGTGTTAAAAGGAACTTTTTGTTAACCTCCCTGATTGAATAAAATTTTCCATTGATGTTCAGGTTGTTGATCAACGCATTGTACCTCTCAAACACTTCAGTAATTCCTTCTCCTGGATTTGATTTGAAATGTTCATACTCAGAGGTTAGGATCTCCAACTTGTTCTCCCTAACTTCCTCTGTGCCTTCATTGATCACCTCAATAGTTTCCCACATGTGTTTGGGATTTTTACAGTTCATCACATGTCTGTTCATCAAGGGATCAAGGGAATCAATTAAAATTAATTGAAGGCTGGCATCCAAGGAGGCTTCTTCCTTTTCATCAGGAGTAAAATCTTCAGGATCTTTAGGATAGGTTCTGGCTTTGGTGATCACAACATCATCTACTATCACCTCCGGTTCAATAACCATCGGAGTTTTTATCCCCTCTTTAACAAGTTTGAATATTTGGGATTTGCCACTTGTAAAAACAAGAGCATCTTCTTCTTCCACATAATATAATTCTCTTTATTAAATTGTGGAATTTTAACGGTTCCAACTTTTTGTGAAGTCATTATGAATTTTTGAATGAATAAAAATTCAAGGAGTTGAAAAATCACAAAAGTCTAGGATCTTGATTTGTTTGTTAATCAGAAGGCTCTGATACCAATTGTTAGGTCCCAATGCGTTTGTAGAAGGGGGGTTGAATACAAACGGTACCGAATAATCGAATAAATGCGGAATAAAAAATGTGAAACAAAATTCAAGTTAAATAAGAATATTATTAAACTTGAAAGGTGTTAGAACAACTGTATCGATTACAAGGAATTAATCTCAAATTAATTATCCTAAATTTAGAATAAATTCGACATGAACTTTTTCTATTTTTGCAATAATTAGAATCAAATGCTAAACGCGATTTGAGATTAAGTTCTAGGGATTTTGATCCGCTAGATTGTTACACAAGAACAAGATAAAGATTTCTAGTTGATTGGATTTAACTTTACAATCTAGAAATTGATCTTGAAGTTTTGCAGAGAAGATGAAATATTGTTCTGCTTCTTTTTCTTTTGTTCTCGGGTTCTGTATTGTTGATTGAATAAAAATGAACTGCTGCTTGTCTGCTTCTTTTTAATCAACAGCCGAACTGAAATGAACTAGAATGACAATCTCTTTGGCTCAGCAAGACTATCGGTAGGACTATCAAATTCCAGTTGAACTTTCGGTAGGACTATTGTTTAGAACTAGCAAGACAATCAGAATGAACTAGCAAGACTTTCGGTATGACAATCAATTGTCATACCGATTGTCATAGTAGTTCAAACAGATTGTTTTTGCTGAAAATAAACAGATTTAAATCCTATAATAATTCTGGTAAGACAATCCTTTTGAATTAGCATGACTTTCGGTATGACTATTGATTGTCATACGATTGTCATACTAATACAATCAGTTGTCTTGTTGAATTAAAACAGATTTTTAAACCAATTTAAATTCTGAAAATTCTTAATATTAATTCAGAATTAATTAATCAATTAATTCAATTAATCAAATAAATTAATCTTTGCAGATATAATTTATTTTCTTAATTAAATTATATGACTTAATTAATTAATAGAGAATTAATACTAATCTTGAGCAGCATCTATTCTTCTGTATATCTTCTGAAAATCACTGAAATATATGAATCAATTCCACCACTTCAATGTTGACACTCGATGTACTGTCTGGTTCATGAGTGACTAACTTTCGTGATGTTTCTTCATGTCTTGACTTTGACACTTTGATTTTCTTCATATTAAATCCTTGTAATTAATGATACTCTGACGAGATCTCTGTCACTTGATTAAATCCACAATCTTGATTTGTATCACTGAGGCTTGATCAATTCCTTGAGCTTCTTCCAGTGAATTAACTCCTCAAGTCTGTAGATGAACCTTGTTTCTGAATCCTCTGACAGATGTTACTTGGCGAGATCTCTCTGACGGTAGATCCACTATTTACTTATTACATTCTTATCTGAGTTGAGTTAAATCCTCGAATATACAAATAGGCCTATGACATATGACTTACACTACATATAAGCCCCTGATGTACATGGACCCTCAAAATCATCAAATTCTACTAAAATCAGGATTCTGAGAGTGGCCGTGCTATTTTTTGGCAGAAAGGCGGGGCAGCCGCGCTGATTTTGGGGGCGGCCGCGCCTGACTTCTGGACTTTTCTGCAGTTTCTTCTTTTGGCCGTATCTTGAGTTCTGCTCGTCAGAATTAGGGGATTCAACTGCCCACGCGAAACTAATGAGATTCTCTTCAATTTGAGAATGACCTAGACTTCCAATTCTTAGCGCTTTTTAGCATATTTCCTTGAAAAACTCGTTTCTTCATTTAACTGATGCCTGGAATGCAATAACACAAAAACATATCAAAAATACCAACAACTTGAGTCCAAGACACCAACTTAAGCCTGTAATGAAGTGTTCCAAATAGATATAAAATTCACTTATCACAACCCCAAACTTGAATCGATGCTTTATTAGGGCGAAAACACGCGCTAAAATACACGCAAGTATACGCGTTCACAAGTAGTATAAGATATAAATCAGATTCATTCCCACAGAGACTGGTTTATGTTAAGTTCAATTTATGCACCTATAAAACAATGTACGGTTATCGCTCAATGCTAAGACAAATAACAAATTGGGTTTTGATTAAACTAAGAGATTATACTAAATAACATTAACTAAGAGAAATGAGGTTGAATTACTATATATGACAAACATGGGATTCTAACTTCATTAAATACTTCATTTAATAGCCTTATTGTTCTTAACCTTAGCATGTAATGGTGATGACACTAATCAGATAACACGAAACTAGTAAACGCCAACTTTCGTTGTACGAATACCCTACTACCAAGCATCCACAAGAGAGATAGAAGTTGAATAGACACCAATTATACTTAGTCCTTATATATTTATAAGAATTGAAAACATAACGGTTTAATGCGCAAGTTATCTATCGTGATTACATAGGGCAAGTAAGATGGTTAAAATTACCTACTAATCATGCATAACAAATACATTAACCTATGCTAGCATGGCAAGTTCTAAACCTCTATATTCACTGTCGCTTCAATAGAGATTAACACGCTATCTTATATGTTAGCTACGCACATAAGACGAATAAGCACAACCAATACTAGGATATCAATCAATCACCACACACCAAGATATCAAAACAATTAACTATTGAAATCCATAAGTAAATCTGCTAGAATCCCATGACAACGATTAGTTCATAATCAAACTCATCGTCACCATGGGTTCCAATAAAAGCATGGTATAAACAAGGTCTTAATAAACTGAATAATAATCAAAGTACGAATAAGCGAGATCTAGGTTCAACAAGAACGAAAACGAGCATCTAAAGTTACAACTAATTCAAAGAATCACAAGTTGAAAATAAGATCTTCTTTTTCGGAGTTGTTTTGTGCTTCTAGGTCTTCTCCTTCGTATCCCAATCTTCCCGGATGATGAAAACCCTTTTTTTAAGTAATATAAGCCCATATTGGACCTGGACCCTTAAAATCGTCAAATTCCTCTCAAATAGGGTTTTTCAGCGAAATCAGCCGCGCATCAGCACGCGGTCGCCTGGCACCAGCACGCGGGCGCCTGCAGCCTTTCTGGAAAATTCTGATGAATCTTATTTTGCCCATAACTTGAGTTCTACTCATCAGAATTAGACGATTCAACTGTCCACGCGAAGCTAACGAGATTATCTACAACTTGACAATGGTCTAGGCTTACAATTCTGATCACTTTTTATCATATTTCCTTTAAAAGCTCTTTTCTTCATTTAACTGATACCTGAAATGCAATAACACAAAAACACATCAAAATACCAACAACTTGAGTCCAAAACACCAATTTAAGCTTGTAATGAAGTGTTCCAAGTGGATATAAAATCCACTTATCACAACCCCAAACTGGAATCGATGTTTGTCCTCAAGGATAAACAGACTCAAAACTACAAAACAAACCTAATGCATGGATGCAACTACGTGAATGCAACTAAATGATAATGCAATCAATCCCCTCAGAATAACCATAACCAAATGAATAAGCCAATGCCTCTAAGAATGCAATGACTTAAAATAGAGTTCGAATAAATCCCACAAACCAACTCACAAACCAGAAACGTGCGTGTGTTGAATGCTTAACAGATATCTCTCGATACTAGATCAATAACCATAACTTATCTATCATCGAAATAATCAAAAGTTTATAAACAGAATAGAAAATAAACATATTATGACTCACAACACCTCCTTTCTACTAGAGTTATACAAGGATTCACACTATTATTAAACACATAACAAAGATGCTTATTTGACCGTGCAATGAATGAGGTCCCAAAAGACTTATGTAATAATACCCATGTAGCGAGCATTCGGTTAGCGGATCCCAGACTATAAAAGCCTTAGGTCACTAGGCACAAAGTCCCCTAGAACTTAATAACTCGAGTATTAAAGGGCTCAGTCTTGATCAATTATGCATAAACACGTACTTTTTTTTCTTCTTTTTTTCTTTTTTTTTCTTTTTTTCAATAATTTCTGAATGAGTGCGTTTCGCTCCATCTCATTCAACCCTAGACTACTCATAAAAATATGAGCCGGCTACTAGCCATTTGACGCCTAGCCTTACAACAACTAGCAATGAAATCCAAGTTTTTCTCCAGATAAAAAAAATCAGTGTTTTATGTCATTATGAGAATATCACAAATTCTAAATATAACCAAGTGATTAAATCTTAACAAAAAACAAGTATGATCATGATCTAGATTAAAAGCAACCCTATAAGACTTTGTGAAAATATTTGTTTCTAGCATGCAAATCAATTCATTAGGACTTAAACATTCCTCTATTCGTCATCACCACACTCAAATCAACATCAACTTATCAAATATCATAGTTCATCTTAAGGGATCATGCTAAATATGCATGCAAATACAACTATATGAAATCTTATAAAAACAAACAAATATGTCCTAAATGAACAATCATGCAAAAATATGAATGAACTACAACTAAACATGCAATATGAATCTATATGAATCTATATGGACACACACACACTACTAATCCTTACATTATCACCCCCAAACTTAAAATTTTCAATGTCCTAATTGAAGGTAATAATAAGGATTTCAGGCATACCTAGTCGTCGGAAAGATCACCCTCCTCGGGTGGAGGATCAGGTGGCCAATCAACCTCGACACCGGTGGCTCGGAAAATAGTGCCCAAAGTCTGTGTCAAATCTGCAGCAAAATGACGGTGAATATCGTGCATGGCCTCTATACACCTAGTTACTCGCATGTACTGCTCATCACCAACATCAGTCCTATCGACTACCTGCTGCAGATGAGAAGAACCCTCTGTAGGCACTGTAGGATTCGTTTGGCTACCTTCTACATCATCAAAAATATTTCCCAAGCCCTTATCATGTGGTGCACCTAAGAATGCATAACTCAAGTAATCTGGTAGTGGGTGAAACTCAAGTGTGGAAACATCTTCAATAGACGGCTCGAGACGCTCCTGAGAAATTTTCAGCTCTGCTAACCCAAGAGAATCGAATGGCATATCCCACTTCCTCTTCCACGGAAGTGCATCCAAAACCTGCAGGTGCTCTGCTCCTTCTTCATCTTCAATAACTGATTCCCCTATTAAGGATCTCTCTAAGGTATCTGACTTTGGCAATTGCTCAAGCTCCGAATTCACGACAGAGTCTACCCACTCTACTTTAAAGCACTCCTCTTTAGCTGTGGGTAACTTTATTGCCTTGAACACATTAAAAGTGACCTTCTGATCATGAACCTTCATCGTAAGCTCTCCTTTTTGTACATCAATCATAGTTCAACTAGTAGCTAAGAATGGTCTCCCCAAGTTAATGGGAATCTTCTTATCCTCCTCAAAGTCAAGAATTACAAAGTCAGTAGGGAAGAAGAGTTTATCCACCTTGACCAAGACATCCTCCACTATACCTCGTGGATAAGCGATGGAACGGTCAGCTAGTTGCAATGACATGTATGTTGGTTTCGGATCAGGCAGACCAAGCTTCTTGAAGATTGATAAGGGCATCAGATTGATGCTAGCTCCTAAATCACATAAATACTTGTCGAACGACAAGTTTCCGATGGTGCAAGGAATAGTGAAGCTTACCGGTCTCTAAGTCATCGAGCTTCACTTTTTGAGAGAGAATACCTTTCATAAACCTCGCATAGCTAGGCATCTGTTCAAGAGCATCAGCGAAAGGTATGTTGATATGAAGTTTCTTGAACACCTCCAAAAACTTCTCAAACTGCTTATCCAACTTTTTCTTCTACAGCCTCTTAGGAAAAGGAGGTGGAGGATAGATCTGTTTCTCTCCTGTATTACCCTCAGGAGGAGTGTGTTCCACAGTAGTCTTCCATGGTTCCACCTCTGCTTCCTTCTGCACTTCTTCTTCAGCCACAACTGCATTTTCTGAAACTTGAGATTTTTCAGGCTCTTCATCTTGCTGAATTTGGGGGCTTGCGACCTTTCCAGACCTTAAGGTGATGGCGTTCACCTGTTCTTCAACTTCCCTCTTACCTGGATTTGTTTCTGTATCACTAGGAAGCGTTCCTGGTGGTCGATTCAATAAGGCATTATAAATTTGCCCTATTTGGTTCTCCATAGTCTTGATAGAAATAGTCTGGCTTTGGCATATAAGAGCCTAGTTTTTGCACATATGCCGCAACTCCTCAAATTCAGCTTTTTCATTCGAAGATAGACATGCACCATGAGTTTGTTGTTTTGGTGTAATTTGTTGCTGAAAACTAGGAGGGTTGAATAGCTTATTTCCAAACTGCTGGACTGGCTATTGCATCGCATTCTGATTGTTGCTCCAGCTGAAGTTAGGATGATTCCAGTTGTCAGGATGGTAAGTGTCTGGAACTGGTTGCTCCGATCTCTGAAAGTTGCTCACAAACTGAGCCGAGTCACTAGATATAGCGCATTGTAACGTCACATGTGGACCTGCACACAGCTCACAAACACTAATTATCTGCTTAACACCATAATTAGCCAGATAATCGATCTTTATAGGCAACGCCTTTAGTTGAGCAGTGATAGCTGTAGCTGTATCCACTTCAAGAACTCCTACTACCTTGCCATGTGGACATCTCTTGGTTGGATACTGATATTCATTAGCATCCATCAGTTTAATTAGATCATAAGCTTCCTCATAGCTCTTTGCCCATAATGCTCCTCCTGATGCTACATCGAGCATGGGTCTGAACTGTGCTCCCAACCCATTGTAAAAACAATTGATGATCATCCAATCAGGCATTCCATGATGAGGATACTTCCTAAGCATCTCCTTGTAGCGCTCCCAAGCTTCACAAAAAGATTCTCCCATTTGCTGCACAAATTGAGTAATAGTGATTCTGAATGCAGCTGTCTTCACCATAGGGAAGAATTTAGTGAGAAACTTTTGAGCAAGATCTTCCCAAGTAGCAATCGAACCAGCTGGTAGAGAGTGTAACTAGCTCTTAGCCTTATCCCATAGAGAGAATGGGAAAAGTCTCAGCTTAATAGCATCTTCAGAAACACCAGTGAACCTGAAGGTGTCGCAGATCTCTATGAAATCCCTAATGTGCGTATTGGGTCTTCTGTTAGAGAACCCCCAAACTGGACTGAATTCTGTACCCATTGAATTATACCAGGCTTGATCTCAAAGGTATTAGCTGTGATAACTGGTCTGACAATGCTAGATTGAATGTCATTGATCTTGGATTGAGAAAAATCCATCAAGGCTTTTGTTCATCCTGCTGGATCTCCCATTGTAATGAGTACCTGAAACACAAACAAATAAACTGTGAAAGTAAAAGAATCCGAGTCAGTGAACTTTAACGACCGCTGATGACAAGCACATAAACTAAAAATTAACATTGAGTCCTCGGCAGCGGCGCCAAAAACTTGTTAGGGCGAAAACACGCGCTAAAATACACGCAAGTATACGCGTTCGCAAGTAGTATAAGATATAAATCAGATTCATTCCCACAGAGACTGGTTTAGGTTAAGTTCAATTTATGCACCTATACAACAATATACGGTTATCGCTCAATGCTAAGACAAATAACAAATTGGGTTTTGATTAAACTAAGAGATTATACTAAATAACATTAACTAAGAGAATTGAGGTTGAATTACTATATAGACAAACATGGGATTCTAACTAGGAATAGTTAAACATGGGATTCTAACTAGGTTGAATTACTAGGAATAGTGAGAAGTTTATATGAAATGGGAAAGTGTGAAGAAATTTTTGCGGAGTTAAAGGAGAGAATGGTCACAACACCTATTTTATCACTTTGAGAGGATCAAGAAGATTTCATAGTCTATAGTGATACTTCTCTTAAGGGAATAGGATGTGTGTTGATGCAATACAATAAAGTTATTGCATATGCATCTAGACAACGGAAACCTTATGAACAGGAGTATCCTACTCATAGCTTGGAACTAGCAGTAGTAGTATTCGCTTTGAAAATTTGGAAATTATTACATGTACGGAAAAAGGTGTAAGATCTATACGGACCATAAGAGTTTGAAGTACGTAGTCATAAGGAAAAGTAAATGTAGTGGCAAGCGATAAGCAAAAAGGAGAAAGTAAACATAGAGACTGCACTGAAAGAATTACCTATGGAATTTCAGAAGTTGGAGTTGGAAGTCAGATATATGATCCAAAGGAAGCAAGGATGGATAGTATGACCTTTCAGTCAGAATTGTTAAGAGAAGATAAAGAGATGTTAAAAGGAGATAATGGATCAGGATGTTAACAGTTTAGTGAGAGGAAATTTATGCACTTAAAAGAATGATCATAGTATCCTCAGATTTTTCTTTTAGAACTTGGATGCTACGAGTGGCAGAATTAAGGAATGAGATCCTAAAGGGAATTCACAATCCTAAGTATTTAATCCGTTCAAGAAATGCCAAAATATACAGAAGTTTAAAGAAGAATATTGATAGCCAGATATGAAAAGGAAATTTCAAAATGGATTAGGAGGTGTTAGGAATATCAAAGAAAGAAGGCAAAGTGTCAAAGGTCTAATACATTATTACAACCATGAGAGATGCAGAATGAAAATAGGAGTATATTACTCTGGATTTTATAGTCAGATTACCAAGAACAAAAGCAAACCACGATGCTAATTGAGTTAGGGTGAACAAGATGGCTAAATCAGCTCATTTATTGCCCATTAATGAAAGATATTCACTGGATATGTTGGATCGCGTGTATTTGAAGGAAATAGTAGTTGTCATGGAATCCCTGCGTTATGGTATCAAATCAAGATCCACGATTCAATTCAAGATTTTGCAAAAGTTTTCAAGAATGTTAGGCACCAAGTTAAATATGAGTACAGCTTATCGTCCGCGGACTGGCGACCAAGAGAGAGAAAATGATCCAAACAATTGAAGGCACGTTACGTATTGGTGCCATTGATTTCAAAAGAAATTAAGACGAGCATTTGCCCTTAGAAAACATTCTGGAACTGTTATCATGCCGGTATCGGAATGCCTCTCTACAAAACTCTTTATGAACGTAAATGTCGATCACCAGTTCATTGAGATGAAGTCGGCAAACGTGAAATACTTGGACTAGAGTTGCTACAACAGGTAAAGGAAGCTGTCGAGAATATTTAGAAAAGGTTAAGTGCCACGCAGGAATGTTAAAGGAAATGTGTAGATCAAGCTAGAAAGGGTACGGAATTTGAAGAAGAAGATTTAATATTCTTAACAACGTTACCGTGAAAAGGGATCACCGAAGATCGAAAAAGGAAGGAAGGTTGAGTCCGAGATACGTTGGACCTTTTGAAATTTTGAAATGTGTCGGTAAGATAGCATACGAATTGGCGTTACCCCGCATGTGTAGCATATTCATAATGTTTCTATGTGGCAATGTTAGAAAAGTATAATCTAGAATTCTAGACATGCGATAGAATATGAGCCGATAGAACTTCAGGCAGAATTATTCTATTTTGAGAATGCAATAGGGATCATAGAAAAGAAAGAGAAAGTGTTAAGAAAGAAAGATATAAAGTTAGTAAGAATATTGGGGAAACCCAAGGGTTGACAGGACAACCTAGGGTTCAGAAAGTGATATACGTGAAATAGTGCCCTGAGTTATTGCTTAAGTGATTCTGAGGACAGAATCTTTAAGTGGGGAAGGATGTAATATCCGGTATATGACGTGTAATTATTTTTGTTAATAAATAAATATTATGTGAGTATTACATGAATTTTTGGTGAATTATCCAGTGAAGTGGTATCTGTGTTTGGATATGTAAATATGATATAATTTGAGTATTTTAATTTTTATATGGTCAAAATAAAATTTAGATAATTGTCATATTTTTCTATTAATTTTAATGTTGATTTATGATTTTATAAATTATTTATGGATTTAATAAATTATTTTTCCGAGTAATTATAAACTATTTTGTATTATTGGGAACCAACCGACATCAACCGTTTTTACGTTTTTACAACCCGAAACTCTTCCGAAAACTCCTTCCTAACCTAATTGCAATATTCCGAGCATTTTTCATGTTTTAACTTTTTCGATCCGGCGTACGGGGAAAAGCGCAATATTTTCGAAACAAAATTTGTTTCGGTAAATCGATAAAACCCGTATTTTCGATAAACGGGATCTTTTTATTAAACTATTATAATTATCATCTCGTAGTAGGTGTAACCAAAGCGCTGAGACCAAGACCGCAGTACAAAATGTACAGATTTGGATAATTATCCCAAACCCAGTACCGTTTTGGATCTGTTTTCTCAAATAAATTTACTATTTTATATCTGGTACGATCCAACGGGGTACCAATATTTCGTAAATATAAATAGCCATTACAAAATCTTATTCTGCACATAAAAACATAATTTTACAGTAAGAAAATTTCATAATTATCTGAAAGAAATAATAGAAAATTTTAATATTTGTTCTTAGTATTCTTGAAGATCAATCGATCATTTGGAGATGATGAGGATCTCAGTTTTTGATGTATGAGTAACCAGATTGAAGCCCACGATCCGTTCTATCTGATTTCGTCATCAAATCAATCAATCGATTGGTAATTGTCAAATTCGAATTTTAGGATTTATAATCAAGAATTGGGACTTTTGTTTCTAATGGTTGTTTGATTGTTTTGATGTTATAAATAGTTTTATCAGATAAATTGCAAGTTATTCATGTATTTAATTGAGAAGTTTATGTACGATTTGCGTTAAGTCGAGTTTAGAGTTTTTGAGTTTGTGTTCTTCATTTTGATTCGATTTTATGAACTGTTAGTTGATGGTTTGGATATAAATTTGATTGTGTTAGATTATAGAAGTCTTAAGCTTCGTTTTGATATCAACTTTGCCAAGTTTAGTTTGAAATCGAAGTAGTTCATTTTTTTGGCCGGAATCGATGGTTAATCGACCAGAAATCATGAAGCTTTAATCGTTTGTTTTTGTTATGGTTTAACTGAGTTATTGGGTGGTTGCTGAGTAAAATACAGCTGAAAAATCGATCAGACCGACGCTGTTTTGGCTAGGAAGGAAGTCGCCGGAGAATTCCGCGTCGGCCGGAATCTGGGAATCCCCATAAACCGGTGGGAATTCCGGCCGTGTTCATCGGGGTCCGACCGTGTTCTTGCTTGACCCGTTTTACCAATTTTCATACCCGACTTCGATCCGTTTTCCCCCAATTTCCACCTTAAGAATCTGTTTGTGCAGATTTCTATTTTCAAATAATTCCAAAATTCATTACTTAATTTCTAAAATTCAATTTTAATTCCAAAAAAAATCATTATCTTAATTCTGGAAATTATTTTGTTTATAAATCTGAATTTTTTAATTAATTAATTTTAATTAATAATTAATTATTAATTATTTAATTGATCAATTAATTTAAATATAATTGATTAATTGATTAAATTAGTTATTAATTAATTTTAATTGATTATTTAATTAGATTTAATTATTTCTTTTAATTTAAAAATCTTGAAAAATAGTTTCGACCTTTAAAATATTTTTCTAAATTATGTTCAAGACTCGATAATTATTATTAAATGATTCCAAGGTCAGATTTGGGTATTTGAACCTTGTTAATTATTTATAAAATGATTCTTTGACCCATTTTAATTCCGAAAAATGCCCAAAAATTCGTAATAAATACCAGAAAAATCATTTTGACCTCGAATCTTCTTTGAACAATTATTTTAATTGAATATCTTGCGTATTATGTGCTACGTGCTATCTGCTTGATGTGTTATATGCCTATGTTTTTATTAATTGGGCTGTTTTGGCCATAACTTTCCATCCGTAAATCGGATTTGGGTGAAACGAAAGGCAGATGAAACCTTATGACGTCCATGTAACGACTAGAATAATGCGAGATAAATATTAATAGATACTTATGATGCCTAGCAGAGTAAGAAAGGCGTAGGAAAAGGAAGCAGGTGATCAGAAAATAGAATCGACGTGTAGAGAATACAGCAAGTGATTAGTGAGGAGAAGCGAGGCGTAGGAAAAGTAGACAAGTGGTTGTTGAGTAGAATCATTAGACGAGTTCAAGTGAAGTTGGGATCAATTGAGATAAGGCAAGTACTTCTAAACCTTTCTCGAGATATATTGCAAATATTTTTACATTCTCTCGTGACATATTGTTAATATTCAAAGTAGCTCTGTTTTATATTGCGAGTACTTTAAATCATTCATCCTTGAGCCCGGATCACATTATCTGATCTTTGAGCCATAAGCCTTATTCCTTATAAACCATTCCTTGTTGATTTACAGATACTAAATCACACAAATATGATGCTACTCCACAAATATATAACCACCAAACACCAAACACTAGAATAAAATTATTTGAACATATAGAAACTTTAAAACCCCAACCATTCTTTTTAACATCAAAGAACTAAACCTTGAAAAATCATTGTTCATCTAATACATGATTCTCCTACAAGGTGAAGGCCATCTCTTATACATACCTTGATATACCCTCGTGATACTCATGAATTGCATCATGCTTTTATACAAATGTTTATCACTGTTGATTATGATCTTGTTTTATTGAGTTATATAGTTTATCATACTGAACTGCTTTAGAATTGGATAGTTTTCTTTATGTGCACCAGATTCGTGGTCAGACCAGATTCGTGGTCGAATTAGGCCAATGTGTGCCTTGGTTCCAGTTTATAGAGCAGAGTCGTGTGCCTTGCTCGGGGTTAGTGCGTGACTGATCAGCAGCCTAACCTTGGTTTTAAAATTTAAAAATGAATATCCAATTCTAATGATTATTTAACAAGAAACTTGATTCTTCTGAATCATTTCCATTTGAACATTGTTTACCCTCAAGTATCATTATTACGACTTGCTGAGCTAGTTAGCTCACTCTTGCGAATTTTTTTATGTATTCTACAGTTAAAAATGATATGGTAGCAAGGTTTCCTCAGCCTAGTTTACGAGCTAGGATTCCAAATTAAGTTGGATCAAGCTAGAAGGAGCTTTATATGGTAGTGAGTTAGCAAGATTGTGCGAATAATTTCATTACCAGTTGTAAATTAAATTAGTTGGGATTTGTTACGTTATAATAAAAGTTAAGGTTGTGGCTTGTTTTCATACTTTAACATGTTGCGATCCGTAATTATGTAAAGCAGGGTCATTGCAAATAATATTTCTTATACAGGTTTATATATAGTGTATGTGTTGTGGACCCCAAACTTCTGACCGGGTTTGGAGGGTGCCACACCAACAACTAGAGTTATGACCGAAAACTCACCAGAATAGACCACCACGGCGGAACAGAGCAATGGGGAAGAAAAACCAGAAGAGGAGGAGAAGAAAAGAAATAAGAAAAGAGAGAAAAAAAAGAGGAGAGAGATAAGAGTAGAGAGAGACAATAACGAGAGAGAGACTCACGAGGGGAGAGATTAGGAGGAGAGAAACTGGAGATTGATGGGGAAGAGGGGGTTGAATTAGGGAAATTAAAGGATAGACTCACCCATAATTATCTGAATCCGACACTGAGATTTCGTATTTTAACGAATAATTCACAAGTAAGCGTAACCCGAAAATTCACGAAAATAATTTTAAAAATCTCGTATTAATTTAAAATTATTCCTGAAAAATTCTCGTGATTTTTAAATCATTTTTAAAACGCCACTCAAACCCACATTTGACGATTTAAACGAACCAACGCGCGGTGAATTTAATCCCAAAATTTTCCAAAATAATTTTAAAATTCTCGAAATATTCCAAACTTAATGAAATATGAATTTCATAATTTTTGAAGAATTCCAGAATTAAATACTGATTTAAAATTAAATACAAAAAGAAAATCATTTAAAGATAAATAATCAATAAAATATTATTTTCTAAATTTTATAAACTCCTAAAAATAATAAATAGAATTATGAAGTAATCAAAATGATTTTAGAGATAATCCATGTATTTATGAGAATAAATCTTAAATATATTCACCTTTAAATATAAAATAAAATAACACAACTTCCCAACTAATTACACAAATGATCTTCAAACATCACAGTCTCGTATAATTAATTACAAAATAATATCCAGCTGACAGTACCGATACATATATTTTATTTATTAAATTATTTAATAATTATACATTTAAATAATGCAAAAATATTCGAGTTGTTATATCCTTCCCCCCTTAAAAAAGATT
The DNA here is from genome assembly GCF_009905375.1 of Apium graveolens. Taxonomy (NCBI): domain Eukaryota; kingdom Viridiplantae; phylum Streptophyta; class Magnoliopsida; order Apiales; family Apiaceae; genus Apium; species Apium graveolens. The sequence goes on from NC_133650.1 coordinate 215,346,501, forward strand.
TTGTCCTCAGAATCTGAGCTGATTAACAAGTGAGGATATTTGTCAAGCATATTTGACTCTAACTTCCAAATAGACTTTTCTATTTGAGGATCTATCGAAAGCACTTTAAATGTGGGAATAGACTTATTCCTAAAGATTTATTTTTCATGCTCTAGGGTTTGGATTAACCAACCCACATAAGACAGACCCGACTAAAGTTCGCTTGGCTCCTACTTGATGACTTGGTTCAAATCAGGAACATATCGCTCTAACATAGACATATGGAACACGTTGTGAATACGCTGCAGCTGCGGTAACAGCGCTAGCTCATAAGCGACTTTACCTATTTTCTCAATATCTTAAACAATCTGATATTCCTAGGGCTTAGGTTACTTTTATACCCAAATCTCACTATTCATTTCCAAGGTGAAACTTCCAGCGATATTAATGTTTCAACTTTTATCTCTATATCCTTTCGATACGAATCCACATTCGCCCTTTGTATATCATGAGTTGATTTTAACCTTTCCCAAATCAATATTCCGCACTTATAATCTAGTAAACTAATTCGGACCTGATAATTCCCTTATCTTTTCAATTAATTTAGACTGAGGATGAACTTCATACAGTGGCTTCTTATCACCCCCGGTTACTCAAACCTCAACTCTTTCCGATTCTTTTGATAACTCCCCAGGGATCTTAATTACATATCTTTTACTACACTGGCTTTGCTTGAGTGATCGCTAATAGGATAACCATAATCTTTTGGTAATCTCAACCAAAATTCATACCTTGAAATCTTAACATACTGTTGCTCCCTTTTCAACATTCATAGAGAAATCCTTGGGCGTTCCATTTGGATTCTCTTAATTTTAAATAGCTGAGGATGTTATCAATAAATACAATTATACTTTTACTAGTACTATTTATGCACTTTGCTCAATAAATCTTTAAATGCGACTGGTGCATTTGCTAATCCAAATAATATCACCGGAACTCGTAATGTCCATACCTTACTCTAAACACAGTCTTTAGTATGACCTCAGGCTTACCTTTAGCTGACGGTAGCCTGATCTCAGGTCATCCTTCAAGAACCAACATGTTCCTTTAATTGAATCGTATAAATAATCAATACTATGCAGGGGTCACTTACTCCTATTCGTCAACTTTTCAAACTTCTGATAATCCGTACGTAACTTCATACATCCATTCTTCTTTTCTATAAACCACATTAATGCACAACACGGAATACACCTTGTCTCATTATTCCTTCATCTCACAATCCTGAATTTCCCTTAACTAATTACTTGATTCCTACTGGGCCATACGATATGGGGCTTTTGACACTAGCCCGACCCTGTAAAGTAAAAAATGAGAAGTTCTATCTCATGCTCCGAGGTAATCCTGGTAAGTTATCCGATAAAACCTTTGGGACTTCACTTTCTATCTGGATTTCTTCCAACTTAGGTGCTTCCTTCTTGATATCCACGGCATGCACTAGTTGTGCCGTACATTCATGCTTATGTCTTCAGATACTTATCCTAATATTAGCTTCCGTAACTATTACTATTTACTTCTTCTGGTAGTCAATCATTGCCCTATGACAAACACCCAATTCGCTCCCAGGATTATATAAATCTTTTTTAAGTCGAAAGGTAATAGGTCAGTCGCAAAAAATTTCTAAGATTTCTATAAGGTATTTAGGACCGGACTGATTTACTGGAACTTTACTTCGATCAGCCACTTCTACAGTTTGGCAATATGCCCTACCTTTCCATAATTATAACATGTAACTCCTGTATTTTCCACTCTACACTTTGACGCATAGTGTCCTTTCTGTCCACACCTGAAATATTCAGCATTGGCTTTACACACTCCACCGTGCCTTTTACCACATTTCTTACACTCCGATATAGGCGACTTAACCGACTTGACTTGGCTAGAGCTGACTGAGGTGTTATTAGACCTGTTTAAAGAAAAACTTTATCCTCTAAATTCTTTATTCTTATTCCTTCCCATCTTTTTCTGAGACTTCTGGCTAGATCCTTCTTGACCTAATACTTCTTTCACATCATCTATCTTTCGCTTTTTATCTTCTTTTTCTCTAACGGCTAATTCTGATCAATCTCAATTATTAAGGTGGTCTGAACTAGGGAAGGATACGTCTTGAGTTACAATGCCACAACTTCACTGCAAATTTCAGGCTTCAATCCTTGTTGAAATCTTCTTGACTTCTGAGCTTCATAGCGTACATAGTCTGGTATGAACCTAGCTAATTATGTAAACTTAGCCTCATACTCAACTACACTTCTATCGCCTTGCTTCAACTCTAGGAACTCAATCTCCATTTGATTCCGCACACAGTCATGGAAATACTTTTCCAAAAACAACTCGGTAAACCTAGCCCATGGAATAGGGCCTTCTCCTTTGAACGCTCTAATTGACTCCCACCAGTAATTCGCTTCATTTTTCAAGAAGTAGTTTTCATAATCAGTCTTAAAATCATCGCTTACTTGGACAAGGTTGAAAGCTTTCTCCATCTCTTTTAACCATGCTCCAGCAGCTACGGGATCAGGCTCACCTTTAAACTCAGGAGGTTTAACACTCTGGAAAGATTTGAAATTATCATCATGGTTCACTCCTTGCTGTTGCTGTTGTTGCCGCTGGCGCAACAAATCCAGAATTTTATTTATAACCGGACCCACAACAACACTACTACTATTTTCTTTAGACTAGGTAGCTTGCTTGGGTGGCATCTTCCTGAAATATAGAGAAACTAAGCACCACATCATGGCTCTTCCATACAACAACCATTGACTAACTTCCCATCACTACTCAATTACAACCGCTAAACTAATCTGATATGTAACAAGACTTGGCTAACTATATCAGCCACAATTACATAGAGCAAACTGGCAACTCAAGTCAAACTTAAGGAACACTGATTCTACTAGGCACCGTAATCCAAATTTCAACCAACCATTCTTCTAAGGATGATTTCTTATCACCTACAAGCAACAGCTGAATTACTTTTCCCGAGGCTATAACTCAACCGTTAGATCCTGAACCCTCACAGCTACCCTTATTCTTAAATAACATTTTGATATAGAACTTTTATTCTTCTTGAAGGTCAACTTTTATTTGCTTTCAATAACTAGGATTGTCTAATTGCAGAGATCACTGAAGAAATTCATTATCATAGAATACCAAATGAAATTTCAAAATCAAGGGAATCGAATAAGAAGGAACAGTGAAGAAGATGTAGGTATGACTGAGAGCAACCATACAAGTACATAAGATGGCCAATTTTAGTACCACATAGTTTACAACATATAATTCGGTGGCATCCCACCAGACCTTTTGTTATACAGACAAATAGTCAAATCATATGCATTGTTTGCCCCAATCAACCGATACATCAAGGATTCACTCAAAAGCTGAATTCTCATAATCTGATTTATCTCCTCGAGAGGGAGAACTAAGAATCTCTATCGGAGCTTACTAATAATGCATATACGAAGGAGACAAACTAAAAGCTAGGGCAGTTCCATCCAATCCTAACAGGCGTCACGGTTTCGCCTTAGAAACCCTCGACTGAACTCATAGACTCGCTCCTCTGATTGAGTTACTGACTCTTAACTTTATATAACTTTTCTACACTCCATTGACTCGACTTCTAACCTAAATCAGGGACTCAAACCTGTAGCTCTGATACCAATTGTGACGGCCTCAACCCCGGGGTCAGGAGTTGACGTCATCCACAATACAACAACCAACATAATATAATCCATTTCAATGATAAAATATAATCACGACCCCTCTTACCAATATCTTTTCCAGGTTTAAATATGACTTAGGTTAAAATTACTACAAAACTAACTCATTACAACCACCTTGACAATACCATCTTAATACAACAACTCAACAAATAATTTCTGGTCTGACACAACTACCTCAGAGGAGCCTGACACGGAAGGAACTGGAACTCTGCCCTGACTACCACAGAATAATCTCCTAGGTATCTGCAATACATATATAAAACATTTTGCATTTTGCAAGGGTGAACAATCAATTGCTCAGCGGTACCACTATATGAATAATAATAAAAAAACAGTTTATGATAAACATTTATAGGAAGAGAAATCATAACTCGTTTATGGAAATCAAGTAAACAGGTAAAACTGGATATTAATAACTAGCATGCTTTGTAAAACATCTCATTAGTTGTGTTGTGTGAATACCAGAGTTTAATTTTAGCATGCTACTTTCATTTCCAAATCTTCCATTCCATTATAGGAACTATGAAACCATTTATCCCGTTAAGGGGACCCAAAATCATTTGTTCCATTACGGGAATCTCAAAAATCACTTGTTTCGTTACGGGAACCTTAAAAATCATTTGTTCCATTATGGGAACCTCAGAAATCATGCTCAGATATGAATGTATTGGATGATCCCTGGTGAGACAGCTGATCAGGCTATCTCCATAGGACGTCTCCATCTACCATCCCATGAAACTTGTTCCGGAACTCAGAGACTAGCTAGGTCCCTGTCACGCTGGGCTGGAGGTTAAAATAGGGTGCGCAACCACTTCACCTCTTACACTATCTTCCTGGCCGTTACGGGCCCTTGCGCACGCTCATCCAATTATCTGATCAACTTTATCCAGTTTTCCAAACCACTTACCTATCTCTTTTCAAAACAATTCTATCACAGCACACTTTCCAAAACATTTTCATTTTATTCAACGTTTAGAGATAGGTACTTTCAGAAGTTACTTTTCCCCCTAAAACACAAGTTAACAAAACAATTTGAACACAGGGGATACGTAACTTAAAACGTTCTATTCCAGTATGAAATTTAAATCAACAATTATTTATATATTACTGAAATATAAAGATATGGTCAGGGGTACTTGCCTTGCAGAGCTTTATAACTATTATTGATTGACTTTGAGACGAGTCGGACGCTTAGGCGCCAACCACTAGATTACCCCGGACTCGACTTCAACACTCAGGTCCTTCGATTGGAACCTTACTGAGCTTGTCGACTGATCACCAGGCTATCTTTAGTTCAATACCAACTCTCGGGCCTTCCGACTAGAACCTACAGAGTCGAAATACCCTAATTTAGACATTCAATTATGCTTGACATATCCTCACTAACAATATACCCATACGCTAACAATACCCGACTCGTAACATACACATTATTGAAATACACACATCAGTTAGGGTTCACATTCTCGAAAATCGGTTCGGTGTTCGTTTTCAGAAAATACGTATACTCGTCATTTTACGAAATTAGGGTTATTGGTTTTGGCAAAATATTTCACCATAACATACAATCAGGTTTCGTATAAAACATATGTATGCATTTATATATACTCGCTCGAGGTCCCGATAACTACCGGATACACTCCCATGTTTTCGTAATTTGATAGAAATCGGGCAACATTTCCTTTATTTATCGGAGTATGCCGTCGAACCAATTCGACGTCAAATCAACAACAACAACGAATCACGCAATCTAATTTCACAAATTCCCAATCGTCGATTTAAACCAACTAATTATTATTATTATTATATAAATTTTATATTTAGCTCGTATTTTATATTAGGACTCAGAATCGCGTCATCACAGTCCACCGTCGACGGCAAATATTCGTGGGTACCCGTATAATCGGGTTTCCAATGCGAACCTTCACCGATTAAACTAATATTTTCTCGCACAACACAATCATAACACCAACTGAAATCACACACACAACCACAGTCACACACATATATTCATGAGTGGATAGATGCATACGTACTAACGGGGACAAGAAGCGGAATTATTCAGGCCAACAACTGGAGTTATGACCGGAAACTCACCTGAATAGACCACCGCGGCGGGACAGAGCAACGGGGCAGAAAAACCAGAAGATGAGGAGAAGAAAAGAAATAAGAAAATAGAGAAAATGAAAGATGAGAGAGATAAAGAGTAGAGAGAGACAATAGCGAGAGAGAGACTCGCGAGGGGAGAGATTAGGAGGAGAGAGACTGGAGATTGATGGGGAAGAGGGGGATTGAATTAGGGAAATAAAAGGATAGACTCGCCCATAGTTATCTGAATCCGACACTAAGATTTCGTATTTTAACGAATAATTCACGGGTAAGCGTAACCCGAAAATTCACGAAAATAATTTTAAAAATCTCAGATTAATTTAAAACTATTTTTAAAAAATTCTCATGATTTTTAAATCATTTTTAAAACGCCACTCGAACCCGTATTTGACGATTTAAATGAACCAACGCGCGGTGAATTTAATCCCAAAACTTTCCAAAATAATTTTAAAATTCTCAAAATATTTCAAACTTAATAAAATATGAATTTCATAATTTTTGAAGAATTCCGGAATTAAATACCGATTTTACAATTAAATGCAATTAGAAAATCATTTAAAGATAAATAATCAATAAAATATTGATTTCTAAATTTTATAAACTCCTAAAAATAATAAATAGAATTATGAATCAATCAAAATGATTTTAGAAATAATCCATGTATTTATGAGAATAAATCTTAAATATATTCACCTTTAAATATAAAATAAAACAACACAGCTTCCCAACTAATTACACAAATGATCTTCAAACATCACAGTCTCGTATAATTAATAACAAAACAATATCTAGCTGACAGAACCCATAAACATATTTTATTTATTTATTTAATAATTATATAATTAAATAATGTGAAAATATACGAGTCGTTATACCTGACTTTTGGACGTTTCTGCAGTTTCTTCTTTTGGCCGTATCTTGAGTTCTGCTCGTCAGAATTAGGCGATTAAACTGCCCACGCGAAGCTAACGAGATTATATTCAACTTGGGAATGGCCTAGGCTTCCAATTATTAGCTCTTTTTAGCATATTTCCTTGAATAGCTCCTTTATTTATTTAACTGATGCCTGAAATGCAATAACACAAAAACATATCAAAAATACCAACAACTTGAGTCCAAAACACCAACTTAAGCTTGTAATGAAGCGTTCCAAGTAGATATAAAATCCACTTATCAGTATCTCCCTTTTGGCAACAACATTGAACCCAAAGTTCTTCTTTATTGAGGAAGATATCTTCACTAAGGTAGAGTAACCTTCATTGAGAATTCTGTATAGAGGCTACATTAGCTCTTTTCCACCATTAAACTTGAAGACCAATCTCTCTGGAAGATTCTTGTGAGCATCAATAACTCTTACTTCTTCTAGCTCATCCAGATAGAGATTTAGGTCTGAAAATTCCTTGATATCACAGATGAAGAGTTGATCTCCCTTGTTGACAGTTAGTTTGGGTTTGGCTAAGGCTTTGGATTGAGGTCTGACAGGTTTGGCCTTTTGATTGCTCTTGACTTTCTTTTCGTTGGTTTGGTTAGGATTGGGATGTTTAGATCAGGGAGTGGTAGACTTTCCCAATCTATAGGTTCATCCTTGGAAATTATGAGTTCACCATGGAAATTCATATCAGAATAAACCTTGAATTCAGCCTGCTCCATTATGGGCATGGTTGGTTGATTTGGAGTGGTAGATTGGGTTGGCATGTACTCTTCCTTGTCTTCATCAAAATCCAGCTTTCTCTTTGGTCTGAATTTCAGTCCTGGTTTCTTTTTCTGCTTTGGTTTTTCCTGTTTTTCTTCATTCAGAGACTCGGCTATCACAACAGGCATTTCAAATTCTGTGGTTGCAGGCTTCTTAGCTTAGTTCTTGGCATCTAAGGCAGCTTTCCTTTGCTGTTGTTTGAGCCTCACCTTTTCTTCTTTATTAGCTACTGCAAACTGTGGATGTCCAGCCATTACACAGATCAATTTGCCATTCCTATAGATTTTAGCAATTCTCTTCTTCAAGACTGAGTCTCTAGGCTCTTTGAAATAAGAAATAGATCTACCAAGCAGCTTCTTTTTATCAGGCTTGGGAGTTTCATACACTAGGTCCAATGGATTTTTGCTTGAATTATTTGGATATTTTCTCTTTGGCTGAAAAATCAAATTGGCCTGTAAAGGTCTTCTTGCTAAGGGTTGACCTCTTTCCATATTCCCTAGGCTCATTTCATTTATTGAAGTTGGTCTCAATTGAGAGAAATGTGAGAAATATTTCACAGCTTTTTCTTGTTTCTCAGTTGGACCAAAGTTCTTCTCAATCTTCTCATTAAGCTTCTTTAATTTATCTTTCAGCTCTAGTTCAGCTGCTGCTATCTTGATCAGATCAATGCTGTCTAGCATTGGTGGCTTTGTGAAGGTAATTGATGGAACTATTACCTTATTGACTAGATTGTTGTGCACTTTCTCCCCCTCACTAACTGACTCCCACTTACTAACTTGAATGATATAATCTTTCTCCCCGTTTTTGTTAGCATCAAGTTAAGCAGGGTTTGAGGTTTGAGAAGCCACCAACTGCTGTAGCAGACTTGTCCGAGCTTCCTGATTTGCAAGTATCTTGGCCACTGATTTCTCTATATTTGTAAGTCTTGAATCCATGGCCTCAACTTTGTTTTTCAAGTTATACTTTTTTCTGAGATTTTGGTTGATACTGGTCATAGTAGTGTCAGGAAGTTTAGCATCCAGTTTCTTGTAGAGATCATCTTTGACTTGAGATAAATGATGCTTCAGTATGTCCATGCTTTGATGATGTTGAAGAGCTTGAATTATTTGTAAATGAAGAGACTCTAGATGATTTTGAAGAATTTTCTTGGTGCAGGGGTTGTTGGTGGACTGAATGGCAGCTTGAGTTTTATGAACTAGCATGAATATGACATATTTGAAGTGATAGAGATTACATTCCTTGGAAAACATCCACTCTGGAGTTTCAGTCTCTCCCCTTATGTTCATGCCTACTTCTTCATGACCTTCTCCAAGAGAATCATCACCAAAAGAATCATCAAAATCACCAGTTGGATATCCAAAATCATCACCAGCTGTGGAGGGCATGACATTGATTGCATCCTTGGCCCTTAGCATAAATATTGTTGTGTGCACCAAGTTTAATATTCTCTCAGCAGCCTCATTATCCTGTTCAGCCAAAGCTTAATAAGCTGAAATAGGGTGAGTAAATGCCCCAGCTTCATAAGAAATATAGTCTAAGACAGCTTGATATTCTTGCTGAAATAGCTGCTTCTTTTCAGCCTCATTGACATCCCTTAACTCACTAACAATGGGCTCTTCCCATTCTTCTGTACCTGCTTTTCTCTCTTGTTCTCTCTGTTCTTGCATCAAGGTTTCCCCTTGGCTTCTCACCCTCACACCCTCAACTTCACCATCTAATGTGGGACTCCTTTCACTCTCTTTTGCCAAGATGGAAGAAATAGCTTGCATTTGTTCACTCATTTCCTCTCCTTTTTCCTGAGAACAACTCAGCCTCTCACTCTGTTCACTCCCTTCCCCCAATCATAAGAGTGATTGTACAACTACGATATCGTAAAAATAGTTGAAATTTCAAGTGATGTAGTGATATTCAATGGATGAGAGATATCCGTCGAGATAGTAGTTGAGAGTTTCAATGGATAATTGCTGTTAAGCACATCTGTCGAGATACAATCACTAGTCAACGGATGAAGGATATCCGTCGAGATAGTAGAAATGATAGAGTTCGGAGTGGAAACTACTGTAGAATCTCTGGTGATTGATTTGAGATTGTTATTCCCTAACAATACAACAAGAATTACAGAAGGGGGTTGAATGTAATTCTGGCTACTTTTTCAAGATTTTAAAACAGTTCTAACTCGACAAATATATAAGTGTTTGATTTGCAAATTGCAGATGAAGTAGTTATATAAATCAAAACACAAAGTAATAAAAACACATGCTTTTAAAACTTTCTGGTGGATTTGAAAGTATCCACCAGATATATATATATATATATATATATATATATATATATATATATCGAATGAGAACTCTGCGAAGCTTGAATAGCTCACAGCTGCTTACAAGTAGAACAAACAAACTACAGAGAAATTCTTGACAAGTACAGCTTTTTCTATCTCTCTTTTTAAATGTGTTTGCTTAGTTGAATGTTCTACTAGCTACACTTAGTTTATATATCACCAAGTTTACATGACAATAAGACGAGATAATAAAACAAAACATATCTAGTCTAACTTCATACTGCTTCACTACTCTATTCTAGCATCTTTGAATATCTTCATAATAGCATGGAAATGGTAATGCTTCTTTGTTCTCAAATTCCTGCTTAACATGCTGCCACATTCCTTTTACAAACACCCAACGCATGTGACTGTTTTATCACTATCAACATATATTTGAATTTGATCATCCGTCAGGTACATGTTTGTCATCCGTCAGGTAGCTTTGTTGATCATCCATCGGGTAGCTTTGTTGATCATCCGTCGGGTAGCTTTGTTGATCATCCGTCGGGTAGCTATTTGTCACTTGACTCAATTTCACTTACACAGAATTACAAGACATCTCATATTTACAATTAATCAATCTATTCTGCATATCCACTAGTAGTCAATATGACTCATATACTCCTACAGAATCTACACAAAGTTGTTTGCAGAAATGTGCTATAGATCTTATTTTTAGATAAGCTACTCACCCAGTGGATGTCAAATTATCATCCGTCGGGACTATATTAAATCATCCGTTAGGACTATATTTGATTATCCATCGAGTGCTACAAAATTCACTAAGTTAAATCTACTAAGGTATTTTATTTGATTTATCATCAAGTTCACAACATATTACTAACAATCTCCCCCAATTTATGTCTAATGGAATTGTAGCCATAAATTAAGAGAAACTTGATGATAACAAAACATCTGAAAGATACATAATAAAAATAGTAGATAAAACTGATAAGTGCTACAAGTTTTAATGAAAATTGAATAAAGCAAAGTATACAAAGAAGTTGCTCACAATCATTGTCAAGGTGCTCCTCTAGCCTGAGCAGATAAATTTATTTTCTTGATTGTCTTGATTTTTTCCCAAGCCTCCTGTTGTTCTCTTCTATCTGGCTTTGGAGTTGTCTGTGGAATTCAAGTTCATCAGCTTAAGATAAATCTAACATTTTTGCATTTCCAAAAGATTCTCATTGCTAGAGATACTCAGTTGGTCATCCAGTCTGAAGAATCTTCAAACTCCCTTATCATCCATGAATTCCATCAGCCAATAAGGCCTCAAATGCACTTTCTTTCTTGTAAAGGGAATAGACAGAGTTTTTGGAAGTGCATCTTTGGCTCTATTGCTCCTTACCTCCTCTATTTTCTTTAGGACTATCCTCCTTGCAGTCACATTAAATCCAAAGTTCTTCTTGAAGGATGAATAGACCTTTATCAGTACAAATTGATTTTCTTGAAGAATCCTGTGAAGTGGCCATGTGATCTCTTTCCCTCCCTTATACTTGAATACTAGCCTTTTAGGAAGATATCTATAGGCATCAATCCCTCTTACTTCTTCCAATTCTTCCAAGTAGAGGTTTATTTCAGAGAAGTCCTTGATGTCACATATGTATAAGAGATCTTCCTTATTGACTGTGGGTTGAGATTTGGTTAGGGTCTTGGATCTGAGAGTCACAGGCTTCACTTTCTTGCTTGCTCTGGTCTTTGTCTTCTTTGGCTTGTTGAAGATTAGAAAGTTTAGTTTAGGAATTGGCAAACTATCCAAGTCTACTGGCTCATCTTTTGGAATTATGGGCTCACCATGAATATTCCTTGTTGGATCCACCACCTTGAATTCTTAAAATACCATTGATGGTTTTGATGTCTGAGTTGAAGTTGTAGACTTTTTTGAGAATGTAGTCTTCCATTTCCTCATCACTGAAGTCCAATTTTCTTTTGGAGTGGAGCTTGTATCTGAATCTTCTTTTCTGTTGTGGTTCATCTTGCACTTTTTGATCTTGAGGTTCAGCAATTACAGATGGTTGTGCAGAAATCTCAGTTGTAGTCTTTACAGCCTGAAGTTTGTCCAAGATAGCAGCTTGCTCCTTCTTTTGTTTGAGCTTCTTAGCATCTAAGGCAGCTTGCTTCTTTTCTTGCCTGATTCTTTCCTTCTCTTCCTTTTTAGCTTCTACAAACTGAGGGTGTCCAGCCACCACACAGATTTCTTTAACATTTCTGTAAATATTGGCAATTCTTCTTTTAAGTGCTGAATCAGTAGGATCCTTGAAAAATACAATTGACCTAGCCAACATCTTCTTCTCCTATGGCCTAGGTGTCTCATACACAATATCCATAGGATTTTTGTCTGAAAACCTTGAGTAGTTTCTTTTAGGCTTCATGATAAGATTTGCTTTTGGAGATTTGATGCAAGATGTTTGGCCTTTTTCCAAATAATTCATACTTATTTCATTCACAAAAATCTGCTTGACTTGAGAGTGATGATTGAAGACTTTGTCTGATTTCTGAATTGGCCCAAACTTTTATTGAATTTCTGCATCTATCTTTCTCCATTTATCATCTAGTTCCTTCTCCACAGTTGCAACATCAAGCATCTTAGGAATTGACTTTGACTCAAGCTTAGCAGCTGCTATGTGGATCAGATCAATGATGTCTAATACTGGTGGCTTTGGAAGAGTAATTTCTTGAATAATTACTTGGCTGATTTGTACATTTACCACTTTCTCCCCCTCACTAGATGGCTCTGCTTGACTGACTTGAGATAATGATTTCTCCCCCTTTTTGTTATCACCAAGTAGAGTGGAGGAAGAAGATTGTGCAGCCACCAGTTGTTGCAGCAGTTGAGTTTGTTATGCTTGATGTAGATGTATAGCTGTGAGAGAAGCTTCCATAGCAGTCATCCTTTTGTCCAAGGACTCCACTTTTGTGGCAAGATCAGAGTTCTTCCTTAGTTGTCTCTTAATATTAAGCATTGTTGCTTCTGGAAGTTTAGCATCCAATCTTTCAGAAATATCCTTCTTCATTTGATCAATCTCAGTCTTGATAGAAGTGACATCCTGATTTTGTGAAAATCCTTGGATTTGATGCATTTATAGAGAATTTAGATGTGCCTGTAAGAGCATCCTGGTGCCAGCATCTGTTGTAGATTGAATAGCATTATGTGTCTCCTGGATTTGATGGATAAGAGTGATCTTGAAATGTTAAAGATCACATTCCTTGGAGAATGCCCAAGATGGCAGGCCAAATCTAGAGCTGGTGCATGCTGCTCCCCCTATATCCATGGGCTCTTCACCATCCTCATCATCATCTCCAAAAAGATCTTCAAATTCACCAGTACCATAGTCTATATCATCATCAGCTTTAGGTGGCATGGCTTTGATGGCATCCCTAGCTCTTCACATGGATTGAGTGGTGTGCAACAAATTAAGCATTCTTTCAGCCTCCTCATTGCCCTGTACAGCTAGTGTTTGATAAGCTGTAACAAGATGAGTAAATATCTCAGCATCTAGTTAAATATAATCGATGATAGCTTGATATTCTTGCTGAAATAGTCTTTTCCTTTCTACATTATTGACATTCATTGACTCACTTGCAATGGTGTCCATCCTTATCTCTCCTGTACCTGTATTTCTCTCAATATCTCTCCCTTTTTGCATCAAGGGCTCCCCTTGGCTTCCCACCCTCACACCCTCACCTTCACCATCTAAGGTGGGACTCCTCTCACTCACTTTTGCTAGTCCTGAAGAAATGGACTGCATTTGTTCACTCATATTCTCTCCTTTTTCCTGGGAGCAACCCAGCCTCTCACCCAGTTCACTCCCTTCCCTCAATCCTAAGAGTGATTGTACTACTACTAAGTCCTCTGAACTTGTGATAATTGAAGAAATTTGAAGTTGTGCAGAGACTCCCGACGGATTAGGAATATCCATCGGGGTAGTAGTTTGGCTAGCCGACGGATGACTGCTATTAGGAACATCCATCGGGATACAATCACTACTCGACGGATGAATGATATCCACCAGGATAGAAGAAATGAATGAGTTTGGAGTGGAGACTATTGTAGACTCCGTGCAGATTGATGAAAATTTGGGCACATATGTCTCAATAGACTCAAAAAGAATTGGCAAGTGAGACAACAAATCATCTAAAAGATGATGCTCACTTGCTTGGATTTTTAGCTTCTCCAATAGAGTTAAAGATGGAAAATTTGGAAGTGATGTATTGATCATGTCAACATCCAGTGAGTGTGTGGGTGAATTTGGTGTTTCAGGTGCTTCAATTGTTAAAGATTTTGGCTGTGACTCCACATTTATTGAAGTCATATCAATCTGACTTTGAGAAGGTGCAGTGACTGGGTCTTTAGCACCACTTTGCACTGTGTGTGTTCCCTGTGCATCCTCAAGGGTTTTTGATCTTTTCTTTCTAGCATAAGTTTGTGGTAAACTAGTGTCCCTAAACCCCTTGGCCTGTGCTCCTGGTTGGGAGCTTATTTCAATAGTAACATCCTTTTGGGAGGATGAAACTAGAAATGAGCTAATTTCCCTATTAACAACCACAATTTATTGGGAAACTGTGGTGTGGCTAGGCTTGGGTACACTCATCTCACCAGCCTTATCCTTAGGGCTTCTTTGATTTTCACCCTGTCCCTCACCTTGCTTACTCACCTTCACACTCCCCTCTTTGTGTTTAGTAGATTTTGCAACTGGTTTCTTTTGAGAGAAACCAGAGGGGGCTTTTTTAGCTTTGGATTTTGAAATGGTTGCTTTGGTAGCTTGGGTAGGCATCTATTGGGTCATTGACACAGATGTCATAGCTACACTAGAAGGCAAAGAAATGTATGAGGTTGGAAGAGTGAAGACAGTGATACTTACCTCACTTACCTGAGGCCCCTCCATAATTGGAAAGTAATGGAGGGGCACCTCTTTGTGGTGACTTGCCCTGTTGAGGTCAGCAATGACTCTCCTTTCTTGAACCCAATAATTCAGCTTATTGGTTAGGTTCTCAACAACAATATCCTCAATAAGATGATTAGAAAGCATCATAAAGAATCTAGCATAGTAGACACTTTTACCTCTCTTATTCAGTTCTCCTAACTTATAACCTAACTCAAACAAGACCAAGTCACTAAAATTAAATATTTATCAGTAACTATCATGTAAAGCACGTTAAGCATGGAGATGTTAACAGAGTCAAAGTTGCTAATTTTACCAGAAAATACTTTAATTACTATATCACACAGATAGCTCAATTCCTTTCTAAGACCTAACCTCCTAATTTCACTTAACTTAGAAGTAGGAAGTGCATAGCCCATAGAATTTATCATGTTAACTATATCAGTGTCTTTGTGTGGAACAGTAGCAGTGTTATCTGGAATCCTAAAGCATGCTTTGACAATGACATTGTTAATGAAAAACTGCTTACCTTTGAGAGTGAATGTTATGGTCTTGTCAGTGGATTGTACACGGCAGTTGTCCATATCTCCTCCATAACTTCACAGTAGATTGTGGGTGATTCCAGCATAGCATAACTGAGTTTACAGCTCTTCATAAAATCCATCATCTTGAGAAAGTCTCCAGACCGAGGAATCTCCTTATTCACAAGTTCTACAAAGTTGTTCTTTTCATAGATGTATCCAGATTGAGACATAATTTTGATTACTGGTACCATTGTTAGAGAATGAGAAATTTGCAGAGATAATATTTGCTTTGGAGAAGAAAGGAAGTTAGAGCAATTGAATTGAGAATGATAAAAGAGTAGAATAAAAATGAATTCTACTTTTATATTATCTCAGAAATAAACTATCAAAAATAATAAAGTGAAATAAAGTAAGTCGTGTTGTGCTTACAAACTGTAAGTATACTCGATGGATAACGTTCAAAGTTTTAACGACTAAGATTGAGACAATTCGACGGATGAGGATAAATCAATTATCCATCGGGTTATGAAATAATCCAGAAAAGTATTTGATTTTTATTAACAAATAATATTCCGACGAATGATCAAACTCGATGGATAATGAGCATCTGTCGGGATGTAAATTTTGACTTGGCCAAAATTTCATCCAAACCAGAAAAATCAATTAAGTTTCTAGCTGCATTAAAACTTGCAAAAATATCTGAAATAATTCAAGAATAATTAAGCATACCTAACTCACTTACGAACCTTGTAAAGGTGGATTCATCAAGTGGCTTGGTAAATATATCTGCAAGCTGCTTTTCATTTGGAAATAAATGAAGTTCCACAGTACAATTCATCACATGCTCCCTAATGAAGTGGTACTTGATGTCTATGTGCTCTGTTTTTGAATGCTACACTGGATTTTCAGTGATGGCAATTGCACTTGTGTTATAACAGAAAATGGGAATTCTATCCACTTGTAGACCATAGTCCAACAATTGGTTTTTCATCCACAAAATCTGTGCACAGCAACTGCCATCAGTAATATATTCAGCTTCAGCTGTAGAAGTAGAAACTGAATTTTGCTTTTTACTGAACCAGGACACAAGCTTGTTCCCTAGAAATTGACAGGTTCCTGTTGTGCTTTTTCTGTATATTTTATAACCTGCATAATCTGCATCTGAATAACCAGTTAGATCAAAACCAGAATCTCTAGGGTACCAAATGCCAAGTTTTGGTGTTCCCTTGAGATATCTGAAAATTCTCTTAATAGCTACTAAGTGAGATTCTCTAGAATCAGCCTGAAATCTAGCATAAAAATAAGTAGCAAACATCATATTTGGCCTAATAGCTGTTAAGTACAGAAGTGAGCCAACCATGCTACTATAGCTTGAAATATCCACAGACTTTTCAGTAGTGTTTAATTCAAGCTTAGTTGTAGTGGCCATGAGAGTTTTTGCAGATATGCAACCCATTAGTTCAAACTTCTTTAAAAGATCATGAATATATTTAGTTTGACTAATGAATATTCTATCACTAACTTGCTTAACTTGTAAACCAAGAAAGAAAGTTAGTTCTCCCATCATGCTCATTTCATAATTACTTTGCATCAATTTGGCAAATTTTTTGCAAAGTTTTTCATATGTAGAACCAAATATAATATCATCTACATAGATTTGAACAAGTATACTAGAGCCATTAACAATTCTAAATAATAAGGTTTTATCAACAGTACCTCTTGTAAAGTGATTTTCCAAAAGAAACTTTGATAAAGTGTCGTACCAGGCTCTAGGTGCTTGCTTCAGTCCATAAAGTGCCTTCAAAAGATAGCAGACATATTCTGGAAAATTTGGGTCTTCAAAACCAGGAGGCTGACTAACATAGACTTCCTCCTCCAAATCTCCATTCAGAAAAGCACTTTTGACATCCATTTGATAGACCTTGAAATTGGCATGGGCTGCATAGGCTAAGAAGATTCTGATGGCTTCAAGTCTTGCAACAGGAGCAAAAGTTTCATCAAAATCTATTCCTTCTTGTTGACAGTAGCCCTTAGCAACCAATTTAGCTTTGTTCCTAACCACTATGCCATTTTCATCCATCTTGTTTCTGAATACCCACTTGGTGTCAATTGGATTCTTTTCTTTAGATTTGGGTACCAGCTTCCATACCTTATTTCTTTCAAATTGGTTTAGCTCCTCCTGTATAGCTAAAATCCAATCAGGATCCAACAAAGCTTCTTCTACCTTCTTTGGCTCTTTTTTAGATAGAAAGCTGCTATATAGACATTCTTCTTGAGTTGCTCTCCTTATTTGAACTCTAGAAGATGCATCACCAATGATGAGCTCAAAAGGGTGATCGTTAGTCCATTTTCTTTATTGAGGTAGATTTGCTCTAGATGAAAAGGACTCATTGTTGTCTTGATGTGTGACTGAGTTTTGATTATTAAAAACTCCCCCTGAGTTTGTGAATCTTTGATTTGAGAAAGGGGAACTTTCTGTAGGTGATCTATTCTTACTTTCAGCTTCTCTTAATGTTCCGACGGATGATGCACTTTGTGTCCTGAAGGATGAAGCTGATTGTCTCCCGACGGATGAGGCAGATTATCTCCTGATGGATGAAGCATTTTGTAACTCGATAGATGTTGAATTATATGCTTCATTAGTTGTAGATTTTTCTGCATTATCCTTATTCACTGTTTCTTGATCACTTTCATCATCACTGTCATCACTAACCATATCCACATTATCAAACTTGAGGCTTTCATGGAAATCTCCATCTTGTAGTCCTTCAATCTTTTTGTCATCAAATACAACATGTATTGATTCCATAACAATGTTGGTTCTTAGATTGTAGACCCTATATGCCTTTCCCACAACATATCCAACAAAAATTCCTTCATCTGCTTTAGCATCAAACTTCCCATGTTGATCAGTTTGATTCCTCAAGATAAAATATTTGCAGTCAAAGACATGAAAAAAATTTAGAGTTGGCTTCTTGTTCTTGAACAATTGGTAGGGTGTCATGCACCTTGCTTGATTAACCAAAGAGATATTCTGAGTGTAGCAGGCAGTATTCACAGCTTCAGCCCAAAAATATGTTGGTAACTTTGATTCTTCAAGCATTGTCCTTGCAGCTTCAATAAGAGATATGTTCTTTCTTTCCACTACTCCATTTTGTTGTGGAGTTCTTGCTGCATAAAACTCATGCATAATTCCATTCTCTTCATAAAATAATTTTATCACAGAATTCTTGAACTCAGTTCCATTGTCACTCCTGATTCTTCTTACCTTAAAATCAGAATGATTGTTGATTGATGATGATTTCACTAGCTTCATCTTTAGACTTTAGGAAATATGTCCAAGAGAAATTTGAGAAATCATCCACAATTACTAGGAAAAATATTTTCCTTGAGATGGACAACACATTGATTGGTCCAAATAAATCCATGTGTAACAATTGCAAAGGTTCTTCAATTGTTGAATCAAGCTTCTTTCTGAATGATGTTTTGATCTATTTTTCTTTCTGGCGGGCATCACATAATCCATCCTTAGTAAACTCCACTTGAGGAATACCTCTAACTAGTTCTTTCTTGACAAGCTCATTCATGGTCTTGAAGTTTAGATGGGACAGATTCTTGTGCCATAGCCAACTTTCATCTTGACTTGCTTTACTGAGAAAACAAGTGACAGATTCTGCATTAGATGAGTTGAAGTCAGCTAGAAACACATTTCCTTTTCTCACTCCAGTGAGAACCACTTTGTTGCTCCTTTTGTTTGTCACAACACAGGCTTCTGAATTGAAGGTTACTGAGTTGCCTTTATCACAAAGCTGGCTGATACTCAATAAATTATGCTTGAGACCATCCACTAGGGCAACCTCTTCAATGATGACATTATCTTTTGAAATCAAGCCATATCCCACAGTATAACCCTTGCTGTCATCTCCAAAAGTAATACTTGGGCCAACTCTTTCCTTGAACTCAGTGAGCAGGGTAGAATCTCCAGTCATGTGGCTTGAGCAACCACTATCCAGATACCAAAGATTCTTGCTGTTTCACTGAACACATCAAAATCAAATCAAGTTGATTTTGGTACCCAAGTTTCCTTGGGTCCTGCCTTGTTAGATTTCTTCTTTGGTTTCTTAGGTTTGATCTCATTTGACTTGGGAATTTTTGATTTATCCTTAGACATTTGAGTTGGACCTTTGAAACCAGTCATTAAAACAGAATTGTCATGCACATTTTGATTAACAGGAAAAGGCATGCTATTTGCAAACATGTTATTCCAGTAAGGCATTCTAAATGGCATTTGAGGCATAATAAATACAACATAATAAGGATTAGGTGCAAATGGCATATTAGCAAATTGTGCATTCATATTCAGAGCAGACATAGCATTCATAGGCATGGTAGGCATAACAGTCATGTTGGGAAAAGAGGGAGGTGCAGACATAGGAGTAGGTATGGCCAGTTTGCAATTAACAGATAAGTGATTAACACTACCACAGTTAACACAGATTTTTCTTGATGGACATATAACCAACATTAACTTTCCTTTCCTTCTTAACTTGACTAGATTCTCCTGGAATAAAGTTCTTAGAAACTGATCCATATTTCTCATTTAACTTAGCTAGTTTAGCTTTGCTAATAGGTTTACTCACAGCCGACGAATGCGGCTCTTTGTCACTCGACGGATAATCCTTTTGATTATCCGACGGATGATTTTCATCATCCGTCGAGTCCACATCTGTCAACAATCTTTCAACCAAATTGGACTCAAGATTCTCTTTACTCTTCTTCCAGGCTGCATCACAAAAGGACTCAATACCTTGAACTTTAGTGATTTGAGCATGGACATCTCTGGATGATTTCCATGCTTTAATCACTTCATGTTCTCGTTCAAGCTGCTTCTTTAAAATCTCTTATTTCTTCAAGGACTCGGTTAATTCATCCTTAGCAATCTTACACTCAATTCTTAATTTTTCAAATTCAATAAACTGAGACTCTAGCACATTATTCCTCTCACTTAAAAACAAATTGTTTTATTTAATTTTAGCATTTTCCTTAGTGAGGGACTTAAGTGTAACACGCAAGTGATATAATTCTGTGGACATGTCATTTATGGCATCATTACACTCAGCTTTAGATAAATATGTTAGGTTAGTGGTGATTACCTGATTACTTGAAGAACTTGTTTCTGTTTCATCAGACTTGGCCATCAGGGCTAGATTGACATAGTTTGTTTCTTCATCTTCATCCAAACCATATGCAGCCCAGTCATTCTCCTGTGTGATGAAAGCCCTTTCCTTTTGTTTGAGCAACTCAAAGTATTTCTGTTTATAATCAACAGTCTCAAACTTCTTCTTGCTAGAGTCAGACTTTCTACATTCACTTGCAAAATGCCCTGCCAAGCCACATTTGAAACATTTGAATTTGGATTTATCCACCATGTTTCTATTTGGCTTGGCTATTCCAAAATTCTTTTTGAATTTGAGCTTGGAAAATCTTCTGGATAGGAATGCTAGATGTTCATCAATATCATCCATGTCATCTTGGCTCAAGAGATCTTCATTTTCAGCTACCAGCCCTTTACCCTTGCTTTCACAGACCTTTGATGTAGACTCAACAGCTTCTACCTTCATCTCTTTCTCCTTCTCCAACTCAGCAACCAGTCTATGGACCCTCCTTTCTTCCTTCCTTTCTCCATCCTCTCATCTTGCTCTATTTCAAGCTCATAAGTTTTTAGGATGCCATACAGTCTCTCCTAGGTGAACTCTTTGTAATCCTGAGAATTTCTCAATGAGACTGTCATTGGCTTCCACTATTTTGGAAGAGATCTAAGGAATTTGAGGTTAGAGTCTTTTGTTTGATAGACTCTTCCATGCAACTTTAGTGCATTTATTAGCTTTTGAAATCTACTAAAAATATCAGTGAGAGACTCACTTTCTTCACAGTGGAAATGCTCATATTGCTGAATCAGTAGCTGCATCTTGTTCTCCCTTACTTGCTCAGTACCATCACAAATAATTTGGATTGTGTCCCAAACCTCTTTGGCTGTTTTACAGTTGATGATGTTATCAAACATATCACCATCAACTCCATTGAACAATATGTTCATGGCCTTCTTATCTTTCCTGACTTGCTCAATATCAGGATCTGACCACTCATGCCTAGGTTTGGGAACAGATGGTTCATTGCCAGTTGCAGCTCTCATTGGTACATGAGGAACTCTCTATATGCAATCCACTTAGGCCTCATCTTGAGAAAGAAGATGGAGTTGCATCTTCACCTTCCAGTGGTGATAATTTTCTTTGTCCAAAAATGGAATTTTGACTCCAACATCCTTCTTGTTCATCTTGTTGTTTCTTGTGATCTTTACACTCTTTGTACTTCAAGAGCTTGCTCTGATACCAATTGTTATTCCCTAACAATACAACAAGAATTACAGAAGGGGAGTTGAATGTAATTCTGGCTACTTTTTCAAGATTTTAAAACAGTTCTAACTCGAAAAATATATTAGTGTTTGATTTGCAAATTGCGGAATGAAGTAGTTATATAAATCAAAACACAAAGTAATAAAAACACAAGCTTTTAAAACTTTCTGGTGGATTTGAAAGTATTCACCAGATATATATATATATATATATATATATATATATATATATCAAATGAGAACTCTGCGAAGCTTGAATAGCTCACAGCTGCTTACAAGTAGAACAAACAAACTACAGAGAAATTCTTGACATGTACAACTTTTTCTATCTCTGTTTTTAAATGTGTTTGCTTAGTTGAATGTTCTACTAGCTACACTTGGTTTATATATCACCAAGTTTACATGACAATAAGACAAGATAATAAAACAAAACATATCTAGTCTAACTCTATGCTGCTTCACTACTCTATTCCAACATCTTTAAATATCTTCATAATAACATGGAAATGGTAATGCTTCTTTGTTCTCAAATTCCTGCTTAACAGGCTGCCACATTCCTTTTGCAAACACCCAACGCATGTGACTGTGTTGTTACTATCAATAGATATTTGAATTTGATCATCCTTCGGGTACATGTTTGTCATCCGTCAGGTAGGTTTGTTGATCATCCGTCGGGTAGCTTTGTTGATCATCTGTCGGGTAGCATATTTACAATTAATCAACCTATTCTGCATATCCACTAGTAGTCAACATGACTCGTATGCTTCTACAGAATCTACACAAAGTTATTTGCAGAAATGTCCTACATATATTATTTTTACATAAGCTACTCACCCGGTGGATGTCAAATTGTCATCCGTCGGGACTATATTAAATCATCCGTCGAGACTATATTTGATTATCCATTGAGTGCTACAAAAGTCACTAAGTTAAATCTACTCAGGTGTTTTGTTTAATTTATCAGCAAGTTCATAACATATTCCTAACTGAGATTATGCACAGATTTCTCAGTAAAATTAGAAAGAAATGGCAAGTGAGCCAACAAATCATCTAAAAGATGATGCTCACTTGCTTGAGATTTTGTCTTCTCCATGAGAGTTAAAGATGGAGAATCGGGAATTGATGTGTGAATCATGTTTGTTAGGTCCCAAAGTATCCTAGAAGGGGGGGGGGTTGAATACGATACTCACTAAATTAGAAAATTCTTACAAATCTTTTGCGGATATAAAATTTAGTGTTCGGTTAGTGGTTCCATGTTCATGAGATGAATAGTGTTTAGGGCAATAAGATGAGAAACACAAGATATTCGGGGAAGTATATATTCATATATATATCCTCGAGGGTGTTGCTACACTCTGGTAAATAAATTAACCGACTACAATCTAAGAACAACAAAGTTCCTAGCTTCTACAAAGATTTACAAATCAAATCCTATAGAATGATCTAGCTTTTGTTTGTCTAAGGATTTAATTACCGGGTAACGGTTATAATGCCCCTATGAATATACAAGAGTTAAATCGAGCATTATAACGTTGCTCCGGTGAGAATTTAAACGGATATTCAAGGTGCTTGAACTTCTCAGTATTTCTTTGCTTCTATTTTCACCAGCTCTCGTTGGAGAAGAAGATGAACAGCTGATTGCTTGATCAGCTGCTGTGTAGACTTTATATCAATTCAAATATGTGGCTAAAAATGAACCACACAAATAATTGATTAAATCAATAAATTTGTTGTTGAGAAGTTAGTTGCGTCCAGGGCTTCTATCACTTACTTGCGCACACAAGGGGATCAATTGTACTTATTTTATTTTGCTGAGAAGTTAGTTGCGTCCAGGGCTTCTATCAATTTTTTTTCTCCTTTTTTATTTTTTTTCTTTTTTTTTCTTTTCTCTTTTTTTTTGTTTTATTTTTCTTGTTGTTTAAGTTTAAATTGTAACTAAATTAATTTATAAAATAAACTTAAATATAACTTATATAAATAAAACTAATTTAGATTTATAAAATAAACTTATTTAAAGTTTATAAAATAAATCATTTTAAGTTTATTAAATAAATTATATTAAAGTCCATTAAAATAATTTATTTAAGTTAACAGTTAAACTTTGAACTTGGCCAATTTCTCGAGCTGCCATGCGCACCTCTTCTCGTACTTTAACAGATAAACGTTCAATATAATTATGTTCCTCAACTTAAAAATTCTTCTATAAATAATACCCAGATTCCTTTCTCGAGCTGTTGACGCCTAGTGCAACTAGTCTGGTTCACAGATGACTAACTTCGATTCAGGTCTTCGTATTATAGCCTTGATTACATTGTTAAGCTTGCAACAACTTTATCGCTTCGGACACTGACTGTCAATAAAAAAATGTACTTTCACTGGAATCCTTTCTAGTACTTTAGACAACGTCTTCATTGCTACTAAAATCTTGAATACTTCATTCACTGTACTTCACTAACGCTTGAACATATAAATGAACTTCTTTCAGTGAGTATAACTTCAAGACTGCAGCTATTTTCTTTAACCTCTGTCTATACCTTGTCTTCAGTTTTTCAGATTTCTATCTTTCAAACGCTGTCTATCTTCAACCAATGCGAATACACTGGAATCTTCCGGTAGCACTTATACACTGAATCTGCATCATTTCTGAAACTCTGAAAGTCTTTAAACTTTATTCTTCATTGAGGCATGATCATATTAATGAACTTCTTTCAGTGATCTTTAAAGAAACTTCAAGCTTTCTTCTAATCCTTTGATTCTTTTTATTTTCCTTATCTTCATTTCTTCTGATTTCTTGTGTAGTCGTAGTATTATTAACATGTCATGTTCTAGTGTTATTCTCATGTTGAGTTATCACGTAACTGTTCATACAGCTACGCAATCTCACCAACAATCTCCCCCTATTTGATTGTTAAACCTAACAAACAAATTAAATAGAGATGATAAATCAACTAACAACTTGGAAAAAGTAAAGTACCAGGACTTATAAATAATGCTACCGGTTTTCTGGATCAAATACTGCATTTCCGTATTTCTTGAGTAACTGAAATGAAAGATGCTTGTTCCTCTAGCACTGAACTGATCTTCAAGTAGTTTCATCTTCATTTCCTTGGTTCTTCAAATCTCTGCCAGATAACACTTCTCAATCTTAAAGTAATCATCAGCAACTTCCTTTGTACAACCATATTTCATGTTGAGAAGCACATATCTCTCTTGCTTCTCCCCCTATGAGAATCAACTTCTTAAAGAGATCACCTTCGTTTACCACCTCTCCCGTATAATAGGATCCGTAGATAAAAACCAATAGTACTCCCCTTTTGGAAAACAGCTTCTCCTCTTTATGAAGAATAGTGATGAACCAATCCACTTCTTCTGATAGTTTGTGGTGTACATATGCTTTACGTTTTTCCTCATGCCTGCTATTTATCCCCCTTAATTGAGGAATCCTTTCAACTACTACTTAAGCTTTTATCTCCCTCTTAGAGAAGGAATGTATGCTGTTGTCTGAAGGAGTTCTCATGTTTCATTTGGTTGGAAAAGAAATAATAAGTCAGAGTCTGATCAACCATGTCCCTTTAAATGCTACAGAAATTGCTTCACCGTTGATCATCCTATTAACCAATATTCCCAACTCCTTATACCTCCCAACTATGAGATCACCAATTGTTACCAATTATTAGCTCCCAAACTTGTTAGGTCCCGAAGTATTCTAATCTAATCTGTAAACATCAGGTCCCTAAGAGTTAGGTTCCAATCATAAACAGATCTGAAACCCGAAGTATCAAGAGCCATGTTTAGGGATAGGGAATGGGATGTAGTGTTTCTCTTTCTTCCTCACTGTGACTGTGTGATTCTGTTTCGTGTACCTCACAAGTATTTCACTCTTCTCTCCGCTCGTGTTTACACTCATTCTCACAAGTGTATCACTCCTCTCATAGCTCCAAAATCCAGTTGTACCTGCAAGGAAAATCACCTTATCCATCCTTAAGGAGGTCACATGTGGTGCAATGGGAGTTCTTAAATCCCCATCCTTGTTAGACTCGTCAGATGAATCTGAGTCATAATCTACAAGTTGCTAGTTTCCCTTTTAGGGTTCCAGATTTGAACTCTGGGAAGGTAAACACTGATCCAAAGAATTTAGCATAAAGATCAAAGTTCCCTTCTAATGTCTATGAAGACATTTCCTTGTTACTCATCAGGTAAATATGAATCATTGTCAACAAGTTGCCGATTCGGGCCTATGTCAGATCCACTATCTGTAAATGCATCCAGGGGATTTAAGCCTGGAGAGGTAGACACTGACCACTGACATATGGCTATTGAATCAATATCCTCTTCTAACACCTGTAAAGGCAATTGGTCCATTAAAGAACCTTGAACAATCGAATTTGACGATAGAATGGTCGAAACTCTTGTTTTTGTCAACTATTCTTTTGTGTGTGTAACATATCCTTGTGCATCAAGAATTGTTTATGTTTTGAGGTGGTGACACTACATCGGATACCTTGGCCGACAAAAGAATTTCAATAGACGCCCTCTGTTGAGAGTATGAATCTAGTAACTGTTTTTGTTCCTTTTCATCCAATACATCTTTTTGAAAAGATGTATGGGGCTAGCAGTTGCCTCAGTTTTAATATTACTCAACTTTTTAGGAGACAGAGTTGCTGGGTTGACTTCAGAACCTTCCTTATGTGGTGAACTAATGTAATAACCCCAAAAATTTTGGACTTTTTGTAATCCATATGAATAGTGATTTTGCTGATTATGCTGATTAAGAAAATTTTTCATGCCACACTATATAGGAGTTCTTTTATTGATATTCCGAGATCTTATTAGTACTCCATAAAGTATATGAGTGTATGTAAAGATCGTCAGAATCCAAATTCGAACACTTTGATTTTTCCCGAAAATCCACCAGATACCGAAAGAATTGAGTATAAGGTAACATGATTAAAAGGAATTAAATTCAAGGATTATAAGAGAGGATCATAGAAGGAATATAAAATATTGAGAAAGGTTTAGGGGAACTCAAGTAATAAGATCCCGGGTATGATCCCTCAAACGACAAACGAGAATGAAAGTTAAGCGAATCGTATAACAGATAAGCGGTCATTAGCCAAGTAATTAAGGGTTAATCAAAGAGGTTAGTGGATGATGATGTCATCACACCACAAGGAGAAGACATGTGTTAAAAGATGACACAATCATGATGACATAAGCATGACAAGTGAGGTTGTTTTGTTGGATGATTTTAGCCAAGTAAAAGTTACCATGGTAAAATCTAATTATTTGCCAAGCCAAAAAGGGAAGCAACCAACCAAAAAATATCATAAAACAAAAATTAGAAGTTGACTTTGCTTTTCAAGAGAAAAGCTCTCGGCTTTTTCACTTTCAAGAAGAAGAAAAAATCAAAAATCAAGATCCAAGCTTTGTTAATTTGTAAGGTAATTATCCAAGGTCCTTTATGCTTAGTTATGGCTATCCTAGGAATCTAAGCCATAATTTCCTTCACAATATTTTTCAATAAATCATTGAAGAAGAGAGTGAATAGTGTTTTCAAGAATTTTAAATTGTTTGATCTTGTGTTTTTGGTTAGATTTAGCTTTGGTAAGGACTTGCAAGGGCTATTTCAAGCTTCTTAGTTACTTCTACTCACCAAGGAAGGTAAAACCTCATACCCTAGCTTTACTTTGAGTATTTAGGAGTGGTTTTGATTAATATAGTTTATGAGAAGCATGATTCTTGTTTGTTTAGAGTTTGTTTGGATTTGTAGTGATTTTGAGTCATGAATCTTGGTTATTGATTAATGAACCTTAAGTATAGTTAGTAGCTCTTGTTTGTGATTGAATGAGTTGGAACAATCATGAGGTTATGGACTTATGTAGTAAGGTTTGGATGAAGTTTGGTTGTATTGATGGTTATGAGTTGATTTGTGGTTGATTGGAGTAGTTTAAACATTGGTAATCGCGTAAACATAGCCGTCGTAATGCCCGTTTTCATTCAACTGCTTGTTTTTAGTATTCGGGACAGAAAGCTAATGGACCAATCTGTAACTTTGCAATGTTTAACTAGATTGTGTCGTAATCTTCATTTTGGTATATGGTTCGCTTAGATCCGATGTACGGTTTAGGAGAAACGACCGTTTTAAGTAACGACGTTTCGAGCAAACCATTACCCCTCGCCTTACCTTGAAACCTTGGTTAAGGTCCTTAAATGACTAATTGGAATATGAAACAATTATGTAAGATTAGTTGGTCAGTTGGTAGAGTATTCATGAAAGAGTCTCCTTAAAAAGTTAAACGGTTAATTTTATAAAAATGGTGGAGCCGAGGGTACTCGAGCGACTTATGTGAATCGTTAAGCGCAAAAGTGAACATTAGGGTCCAATTGGTTAAAGTCTAGTTTCTTAAGCGACCGTGGTTTAATTCCAACTTATGTGTTGTTTATAGGTTACCAGACTCTCCCCAGGCCTTTTACCACCCCCAGTCGCTCAGGCAAGTTTTCTACCTGTATAACTGTTGTTGTGATGTATATATGTATATGCATTATCTTGTGATAAGTGCATGACTGTTATTAGCAAATCTTGCGATATATTGGAGCATGTTGATATGGTATATATGCATGCCTATTTCGTAATCTTGATATCTCATTGTTGATTCAAATGCTTATAAACTGCATAATACCTATGCTAGAGATAAGTAGTAGTTGCGCATACCCTTAGTATAGGGGACCCGAAGGTGAACATTTTTCTAAACCGGGAGCCGATGTTCCCGAGTATAATATATATATATATATAGTTTTCTATAACTATTAATCGGATAAGGTATATCCGATAGTTTTGAATAATAATCAAACTTATTTTCGATTATTCAAATAAAGATCGTACTTTCGTATAAGTATATCTTTTGTTATTTATTATTCATTTCAAGTATGAGTTTTCAAACTTCTACTTAAATTATTTTTATAAATATTATCCTTATGGGAATATTATTTATATAATAATATTCAGATATTTTCTAAACATATCGGGACTGATTTATTTTATTAAATCATTATTACTCTAAACATTCTTTAAAATGTTTTCGAGTCTTCAAAATGATTTTAAAAGTTAGAGCGGATCCCAAAATTCATTTTCAAATTTAAGATCATCCTTTCGAAGGGGATTTAAATACTCGCTTAAAAATCTGAGGGATCTGGCTCTGTGGTGTATTTTATATTCGCAAAGAGGTTGTAGTTTTGATAAAAGAAATTGATTACTTGCCCAATGTTCGGGAAGTAAGTCCATCTAATTGAGTCGGCATAAGTGACAGGCCGGGGTACGGTCTATCAAAGAGTAAGTGGCTGGGTGGCAGTCCATCAACGCGTAAGAGGCCGGGTGGCGGTCCGGCACAAGGTCCTAATGTGGCCAGGGTGATGACCGGTGGGGGATTCATCCATCTACTAGTAGAAAAGGTTACTTATTGGTATCTTTGCCTGATCAGCAAGATATCGGGTTTATGCCAAAATTCTCTTCTTTCCAAATTCATTGGATGTTACAACTCTGTTTATACTTTTTATAACCGAGGTTTTCAGGAAAAGTATGAGAGATATATATAGGTATATATATATATATATATATATATATATATATCGGGAAATAATGAAGTATCTCGTAACTTCATTTCTTTTAAATGATAGTTCAAAGATTGAATATATTCAAGTCTTATGTTGAAGTCTTATATACGTGATGAATCTTTGAAAACTTATTATACTTTGAGCAGTGATAGTTCAAGTAGTTTTCTGAAATGATATAAGTATATTGAAGTATTTGGTAACTTCATCTTCCTTTAAGCTTATATCCAGTAAGTAATTATCTTACACTTGATAAAGATTTTCAGTAAGTTATCTATTTAGATACTTGCATTATTGATTAAACTATATATTATCTTGCGAGTTGTAATGCTCACTCTTGCTTCATTTCTTTATCACACAACAACAGTTAGGAAGGATGGCCAGACTCAAGCAGACCCCGCGCAAGAGCGTGGGAAGCGTCACGCGTCTTCCCGTTGATATCATAGCTGCCATAGCTGCAGAGGTAGATCTATCTGTAGGCAGATATTCTACTTTTGGGAATCAATTATGTATAATTATAACTTGTGTTGGATAATGGCAACTAACTGTAAACTTATTAAGTAATCATTTTGGGTTGTAATAACTTTTAATTTATGGATTCAAGGACTTGTACTTATTTCAATTTCATCTCTGAGACTATAACGTGTTGTGTTATGTGTTATTGTGGGGTCACAATATGAGGTTATTTATTTTTAATTAAGTTAAGTGATATTTATGGAAAGAAAGACCGTGATGACCCGGATTCCTGACCCTGGATCTGGGGGTGTTACAACTAAGGCACTTTCTCCCTCACGCTCATTCATACTTCATTTTAGTGGTAAGAGAGTGTTGGTTGGTTCTGTTTCTGTGTTTGCCTTTATAGTCTGGGATAAAAGTTGTAGGTTTTCAACCTCATGACTATCAAATGAAAGAATTCCATTGGAGAGTGGACCTGCATCACAGAACATATGGCAATATAGAGATAAA
Organism: Apium graveolens; assembly: GCF_009905375.1. Taxonomy (NCBI): domain Eukaryota; kingdom Viridiplantae; phylum Streptophyta; class Magnoliopsida; order Apiales; family Apiaceae; genus Apium; species Apium graveolens. Next base: position 215,376,777 of record NC_133650.1, read on the forward strand.
ATGCACTTAAGATCTATAATGAAAGAAAATTATGTATTTAATATTTTAGATAAATGATGTACAATAGTGATTTCAAAAAGATTTTCATGAAATAAGCAATCACCATTGTAGAAAGAAGTTTGATTTTTCTCTTAAAACTGTTCGAGTGCACGAGTCTGTTTTTATGCATAAAGAGATAAATAATCATGTCTTTTAATATGAAAAAGACACAGACTCATGACCTAGTAGTATTAAGAAGAGAAAGAAAGATTTTGTCTTTTAATATGAATGAGTGTTTTGAAAGTCATCGATCACTTAGGGTAAAGTCTAAGCAATTCTCATTCATGTCAAAAGCTCCATAATCTATCTTTATAAATTTATTATCAACAACATTGTTTATTGATAAATAATCTTAATAAGAATGATTGTGCTGCTGATTTCAAATTATAGTGAATCTTTCAGATATAGCAAAGCAAATAAATTCACTAGAACTTAAAATCTCACAATTATCTGCAATAAAATATTAACAATATGTCATTGACTGATACTTGTCAAGTACTTTAGATACTAATAATTATGTTGCACCTTATTTTAATATAATTTAAATCATGAAACTGATTTGACATGGAATTGTCTAACATCGTAATTCAAATATATTAGAATAAAATATCAATGAATTAAATACCAATTATCATTCAAATATACATTAGCATTCAGTTTCATATATTATATAATTGTTAACTCCTAACAACTGTAATATCTCAAATAATATTAGTTCGATAAATGAAGCAATATTAACCAACATTGTCTTGTTTGCAATCTTAGAAAAAATATTTTAAGTTCCATTTACTTTGATCCATTGAGTATGGCATTTATATCAAAGTATTCAGGAATTTGCAAGTAAGTATGAAAATTATTCTAAGTGGACAATATATGGTTACTCTTAATAGAGTATTATCCATATTGACCATAATTGCACTTAAAGAATTTTCACACTATTTATATTAGTATAAGTGACTGAAGATAAGCATTGATTACTTAGAGGAGTTTTAAATAAAGCCAAAAATACTAATACTTCATAATTAGTTCATAGTTGAACTCTTAACTAAACATCATTACTGATATTAGTCAAAATTTTGCATACAACTAATCATGCTACAAACATGATTCTAATTTCAGCGAATTCTTTAGATGTAAACATTGTTAAATTCACTAAAACCAAAATCTCATAATTAACTTATAACACATAAGTTACAATCAATATACTAGATATCAATTATTGACAGATTTATTTATAATTAATTATGCAGCTTATTTATTTTAAGTTAGTTTGAATTATGCAGCAAATAAAATCATTGAATTGCTTCAATTTCCATAATCTAAACTACCCAAAATAATTATTAAATAATAAATACTAAATATCCATGAGTTAGATACTAGCACTTAAATATTTATAATTATTCTTGAATAATCACCAATAGGATATATGACTTATATACATGGCAATCATTCTCTGGATAATTAGTAATTTTAGAAATACTTTCCAAGCATATAAAATATTGACAGTTTTATACACATAACTTAGAAAATACTTCAACTTTCAATGTTAGTGATTTTAGAAATAAGTATTGATTATTTAGAACAAAAATTCTAAATCATATCACTAATACTAAAAGTATCACAATTATTTATACAAGATACAAATAAGTATGCTGCATATTATTTTAATATAATTTAAATTATGAGATTGATATGGAATGTAATTGTCTACCATCATTATTTAAATCAATTAAAATAATATTCAAACTTAATGTTATAATACTTAATTACCACAAATGTATATGATATTGTAATCTTGATAATCAAGATAGTAGCACTAAGTATGAGGTACTGGATTACTGATAAATTCACAAGTCCTTTAAATATTGAAGATTTAATACTTGTGAACTTATATGAAGAATTCCTTACATATGGGATTTCCAACTAATGTGCAATGAATGATATCCCACCCTTACAAACTAGCCTTGAAAGATTAACTTTAACAAGTGATTTAAGAAGTGTTTCTGCAAGCGACTCTTTGACTAAAAGACATGCTCTCTAAAGTAATGATACATGGTGTGAATGTGCACCGACTTAGAGTGTTCCACAAAGTTGTTGGAGTTAAATTTATTTCTCATCACAATAAAAAATCCATCTTCTTCCATGAAGTTGACCGCTTCCTCAGATGCTTCTCCTGTCACTTTAGTTGACAGCTTCAGAGATGCTTCTCCTATCTTTCTTACAACCTGCATAATCTATATCTATATATCCAACATGTTAAGCATAATATATTTAGGGTACTTTACTCCAAGAGCTGATAGTCCCTTAAGATATCTAATAATCTTGTTAATAAGTATAAGATTGGATTCTCTGGGATCCACTTGGAACCTTGCACTTTGGCATCTTGAGAACATTAAATGTTATCTATTTGTATTTGAGTAAAAGAGTGAGTTTGTCATACCTCTATAGCTTGTCATTTTACCTGAGTTACACTGATCAAGCTTAAGTGGCTTCTGTTGGTAAGTAGTCTTGGCATGTTCAGAATCTTTCAAAGTTTGCATCTTCAAAAGATCCTTAACTTACTTGTATTGCCATCATTCTTTTGATTTACTTGTAGTAATTCCAAATAGAATTGCAACCTTTCCAACACGCTCCTCCATACCTACTCTACAATTACTTGGCAAATAATCTTGCACAAGTTTTTGTTAGTAGACCAACATATAACATTATCAATATATCACTGCACATATAAAACAATATGTTTGTGCCTAATAATAAAAGAGTTATTAATATGACAACTCTACTAGTTCATATTTAACTGTAACTTCAGTTAGAGTGCCATACCATGTCCTTGACGATTTCTTGAGAGTATACTAGTTCATACCAACCTGAAGTGAGCTTGTGAAGAAGAGATATATATAGTCCAATAGATCTGCAACTATAAAGTCCATGAACTATTGTGCATTGACTCCCTCTTTTGACTCACCAACCAGGAGTACACTTGTACACATCTACTAGAGTCTAATTCCAAGTTTGAATGTGCATGAGGTGCCTGAATGTCGTAATATCCTCAAGTCTTGTCACTGGTGTTTTTTGTTAGATACTGCTTCTTGATAATAACCTAGCATCCAGTTTGGCCTTGTCCCTCGTAATAATGCCATTGTCATCCAGCTTTGACTTCTGGTTATCCTTGTACCTATTACAAAGTTGTCATTTGGTTTGGATACCAGCTTCCCCACAATCTGCTTGCTGACTAATTGAGTTCATCTTGCTTTGCAATCACCCAATCAGTCCGGATCTATCAAAGCTTCTATAACTTTCTTAGTTTCTTTTTCAGATAGAAAACTAGAGAAATAATCATTCATACTCAGTAGCCCTACTAATCATTACTCCGCCATCAGGATCACTTAAGAACTAGACTCTGGGAATAATATTGACATCAAACCCTTTGTCCCAACAGATATGTCATTTAGTGTCCTCTGATTTTCAATGTAGTGTTGTGTCTGACTAGTTGATCCTTCTATTGCTCCCCCTAAGCTATTTCTGGGATTTTTTAAGTATCCTTATCCTTGCTGACTGGCTTCATTAAAGTAATGAGATGTGTAAATACACTGTCATTCCACTGCGTGGATATTAATAATCAATACCATTAATTTCTCCAGTAACAGCTTGGAGCATGGAGTTGTTGAATTATGCATTTAGACTATCTATCACCTTCTATTGATCAATCACGGATGTCCATATAGGTTTTAGACCACTAAGTAGCCATGGAAAATATCCTTACAAGTATTAGCTGTAAATACCGAGATCTTCAAACAACTAAAAACATTTCATTATTTGCTATTGTAGAACATTCTCTCCAAACACTTTCAGGTTATCCAGTGTTTGCTTCTGTTGGCCATTAACTCATTAGTGGTCTTCATGTTTACATCCAGATCAAGGCTTGATCTTTCTTGTTGCAAACTGTTTTGACTGCTCCAGCCCTTGTGTATTTAGAAAATCTTGATTATCTTGATATTGCCCTTGTAGCTTTAATCAAGTTCCGGTTCTTTCTTTGTACCACTCCATTCTGACACGGAGTTCCTAGTGCTGAATATGACTCAGAATATTCTTGATGTTACAGATATTAATCAGTACTGCTTCTTGAATTCAGTCCCATTATCTGACCATAAGATCATTTCTTTTACAGTTGCTTCCAGCTAGATTTTCTGATATGATCAATCACCATCTGTGATTTCTTGTCTTGAGAATGCACGAACAACAACTTTGTTCATTAAGAGTAGTCAACCACCATCACTGAGGAAAATCTTAACTTTGATGTGATGTTGTCTTTAACTCCTCTTTCTGACATACCTCACATTTATCATCCTTCTGAATTCCAGATGAGGCAGTCCTCTCACTAATTCCTTTTTATAAAAGAGTTTCTTGAGTTGATGTTCAAGGGTGAGAGCTTTCAATGCCATAGCTAAACTTTTGTCAGATGAAGCTTTACAATAGAAACCATTGACCTCACCTTTCCTGAGATTCCAGTCTAGCCATAAGCATATCATTTTCTTACTCTAGCAAGAGCAAGCTTCTCAACCTTCCTACTTTAGATGAGACACTAATCCTTCGTTGAATTGATATTTTTTCCTTTGATGCAGAACTGTCTGATAAGAGGATTTGTGCCTTGATTCTCCAGCAAGAAAGATGCTGTTAGGAATATGTGTATTAGTTTGATGATAAGTTAAACAAAACACTTAAGTAGAAATCTAGTGTTTGTAGCCTCAACGGATAAGACCATTTTGGCTATCCGTTGAAGGAGTAGCTTTACTTAGCAATAAGTTTAGTATTGTAGCACATTTCATTCTCTGGATTCAAGTTGTAATTCTTAGATGTTGTAGGAAATTATCAGTCATGTTGACTACTAGTGGATATGCAAATAGGAGGGCTAATTGTAAATATTTCATGCCTTGTAATTTTGTATAAGTGAAGAAGTATCAACGGATATTGAAGACCTTCAACGGATAAGAAACAAAGCTTCAACGGATGTCTCTAATGCTTCAACGGATAATATCCATCAACGGATAAGTGCTTCAACGGATAAAGACTTCAACTGATAATGCATCAACGGATGAAAGCTTCAACAGATGCTTAGTTCATTAGCAGTTGATAGTGATAATTCACAAGCTGACAGAGGCACATGGGTTGACAGAGACAAACTGGAATGTGGAAGCCTCTAGGAGGAATCAAGAAAATGCAGCATTTCCATTCTGATGCAAACAAGGAAGTATTCAAAGATCTACAGCCAAGCCTAAATTGCATTTGATAGAGAAATGAAGAAGAAACATGTGAAGAATCTTTTAATTGTATTTTACAGTTTTGTCTTCACTTGTAAACTTGGTGATATATAAACCAAGTAGCAGCTAGTAATTAGATATGAATTTTCCAGAGCTGTTTAGAAAAATTCAGAGAGAAAATCATCTAGTTTGTACTAGGAAGCAGCTGTGATTTAATTCTTTAAATCACAGATTTTCTGAAATAATACATCTTTGGTGGAACAACAAATCCACCAGAAAAGTTTTTAAGTTCTTTGTATTCTTTACATTTGTGTTTGAATATATATCTGTCTGTATTAGCTTCAAGCAATTCACACACTTGTTCTCAAAAACACTTAGCCTTAGAAAATGCTCAAAACTTGAAAAAGTTTTGAGATTTACATTCAACCCCCCTTCTGTAAATCTCATTGTTAGTCCACTGGGAATAACAGATGCTTCAATTGTTATCAGTGACAAATGATTAGTTGTTGTCGATGATAGTAATTGTTGAATCCATGATGACATCCCTTTTTCTGTATAGCTTATCCCGTGATGAAAACCTTTGTTGTCATCTCTAAAGATTACCGATGGAATAGCTTATGTCAATCATATTTGATTATGAGGCTCTTTCTTTGATCATATTCCTTGAGTATGAATTACCAAGAATACATATGAATCAATTAACCTGTTATGTCCTGCACTGACAAATGGATTAACATTTCTTGGTACCCAACTTATCAGTTTGGGTCCAGATTGATTAGAGATTTTATTGTAAATAGAGATAACAATAGCTGCAACCTTATCATGCTAATTCTTATCTTTGACCGACCATTTTCTCCATTTTGATACCCTTGACAAATTTATCTCTAGGCAATGGAAAAATGGTTTCAACCTTGCATAAGAAGGACTAGCAGTCTTTGCCCTATTGTAGTCCATTTATGTTGATGTATCTCATCTAGCTATCTCAATCCAAATATAAACTAACACATCTTAACAAACAATTCAGATCAAATAAATAAATCATATTGTAATAGGATACAGAGAGTAAGCATAAACAAAGGTCTTAAGTGCTGGAAAACATATATCTCACTAAAGCAATTATCATGTACAACAAATATTCAAACACATATTTAAGATCATCTAAAGTACCATGCACAAGTTAAACATCAATCCTAGTTACCAGAAGAATATTCTAGTGAACTAGTTCAGCATCATCTATGTGTGATGCTAGCATGCTTGTACGAGTGTCAAACATTTAAACACTAAGATCTTATCATGCATTGAACATTGATGGAAAAATATTACAGTGGTTCAAGAAATTGAAACCTGAGATATGTGAGTTGGACCATCTTCAGAGATTGCTGCGAAAGCAAGATATTCATGATTTTCCTTCTCGTCATCTGATCCATCCTAACTCTTTCCCGATGTACTATAAGTTTTGACTGGCTGCTTCCCTAAGAAAACATTCCACCTTTGTCTCAACTCTTCAAATGAGTCCCTACTCATCTTTGTTTGTCAAACTTCTTGTTCTGTTGTAGCAAAACCCTTGATAGTTACTTGACACATATATCTTGTCAAAACTGTAACTATCAAATCTTTTTTCTGTCCCAATCTCAGTCTTGAAATCACCTCTTGAACTGAATCTGTAAAACTCTCTACTTTGGAGTAGATAGGCTTGATCCTTGGATATAGCTTTTGTATTTTCTGTGAATTTAATGCGACTGAACTTCCCTGACATGTGAAACACTGCCCTATCGTCCAGTCCCTCAAGTATTTCAACCTGAGCTTCCTCTGATTCATATATCGGTAACTCTTATATTATATTCCGAGGTTCCAACTTTAATGCATATAACTGAGATATTTGTATATCCCCACTATTCTCTCTGACCTCCACAATTCCTGACTTTTTGATCTCTATGATTCCCTGATATATGTAGCATTGTTACAAACCACTGTGTGACTGTATAATATGGAATCATTAGAGTTGTCTTAAAATCTTCGAGAAAAATTGTACTCGTAGAAATTTCATTCCTTTCCCGCATCTGAAAATCCAGTGGTATCCTATGGAGTAAGCCTTTGAGGAAGATCCACAATTTTCTTCTATAGGTATTGAAATCAGCTTCATTGGAATCATATTTTCTTCAAAAAATTAAAGTCATCTTTAACGCTCAGAGGAATCTTGAGTCTATCAGTCCTTTGAGAACTCTTAATTTTTTATTTAAGAAAAATTTAAATTTCCAAAATTTTAAATTTCTTAGAAAATAAAATTAATCAAAAATAAATATTTATGAAAAAAATAATTTTCAAGAATTTCGAATTTTCTTAAAAATTAAAATAAAACGTAAACTAATATTTAAAAAAAAATTAAATTTAAGAATTTTAAATTTTCTGGAAAAAATAAATAAATCAAAAAATAAAAAATTTTGCGCGCACGAATTGAATGGCATAGTTAGAAAGTGAGCAAGAGGTAATCAAGGCCTGGAAAACATCTAGGGATGTTAGCGTTCAGATTGCCAAGGTTCAGGGAATTGAATCATTCTGTGAGGATGCCTGGAAGAAAAACAAAAAGGAGTTAGAATTAATTGATGGATTGTCAACGGATGTGGAATCAACGGATGATGAAAGTTATCCGTTGAAGGAAGAAAAGGAGCATCCGTTGAAGGCTCATCAATTAAAACAGGCAAGTAATTTTAAAAATAAAAATCTCAATAAGAAGAATGATTCAACTCTCAAGAACTTTGTCAAAGAAGGAGCTAGCACATCCAAAGATGTCAGTAAGGTGAATATAGGACACATGACTTTAGATCAGCTGAAAAATAGGCTTAAGTTGGTTGAGGATAAGAAGGAAACTAAAAGAAAATCTAAAAGAAATGGGAAGGTAGGGATTAATAAACATAACAATTACACACCTGATAGGTATGCTCCTAGAAAAAGCTGTGTGCATTGTAAAAGTGTTAATCACCTATCTGATAATTGCAAATCTATTAAAAATGCTCCCATGTCTTCAAATCCCTCCATGCCTAACATGTCTATGTCACCTCTGCATGCCATGCCTGTTATGTCTCATCAGAATCCCCATGCACATTTTGCAAACATGCCATATATTAATAATCCTTATTTTACTGCATTTAGTATGCCTCAAATGCCATACAATATGCCTATGTGGAATAACATGTTTGCACAATCTATGCCTTATCAAATTCAATCAAATGTGCTAAATGATTCTATGACTAACCCTACACTTCAACCAACCACATCTGAGATCAAGGTTGACCCAAAGTTACCTAAGTCAAAAGATGCAGGAGGAATGAAGTCTAGGAAAAAGACTAACAAGGCTGGACCCAAGCAAACTTGGGTACCAAAATCAACTTGATTGATTTTGTTGTGTGCAGGGAAAAAGAAGGAATCTATGGTACTTGGACAGTGGCTGTTCAAGACACATGACAGGAGATTTCACCCTGCTCACAGAGTTTAAGGAGAGAGCTGGCCCTAGCATAACCTTTGGAGATGACAGCAAAGGATTCACTATGGGATATGGCTTGATTTCAAAAGAAAATGTCATCATTGATGAAGTTGCATTGGTTGATGGTCTCAAACACAACTTATTGAGCATCAGTCAACTATGTGACAGAGGGAATACTGTTTCCTTCAATTCTGAAGCCTGTATTGTCACAAGTAAAAAGGACAATAAAGTGGTTCTAACTGGAGTTAGAAAAGGGAATGTGTACTTAGCTGACTTCAACTCTACAGATGCAGAATCCATTACTTATCTTTTCAGCAAAGCAAGTGCAGTTGAAAGTTGGCTATGGCACAAGAAGCTGTCCCATTTGAATTTCAAGACAATGAATGATTTAGTCAAAAAGGACTTAGTTAGAGGAATGCCTCTAGTGGAATTCACAAGGGATGGACTGTGTGATGCTTGTCAGAATGGAAAGCAAAAGAAAGTATCATTCAGTAAGAAGCTTGAATCTGCAATTGATGAACCTTTATAACTGCTACACATGGATTTTTTTGGACCAGTCAATGTATTGTCAATTTCAAGGAAAAGATATTGCCTAGTGATTGTTGATGATTTCTCTAAGTTTTCATGGGTCTATTTTCTTGGATCAAAGGATGAAGCTAGTGAAATCATTATCAATCATATCAAGCAAGTCAACAATCATCCTGATTTCAAAGTAAGGAATATTAGGAGTGACAATGGAACTGAGTTCAAGAATTCAACCATGAAGTTGTTCTGTGAAGAAAATGGGATCATGCATGAGTTCTCAGCTCCAAGGACTCCACAACAAAATGGTGTGGTGGAAAGGAAGAACAGATCACTAATTGAAGCTGCAAGGACAATGCTTGAAGAGTCAAAACTCCCAACTTACTTTTGGGCTGAGGCTGTTAATTGTGCATGTTACACTCAGAATATTTCTCTAATCAATCAGGCAAAAGGCATGACTCCCTATCAATTATTCAAGAGAAGAAAACCAACTTTAAACTTTCTGCATGTCTTTGGTTGCAAATGTTACATCTTAAGGAATCAATTTGATCACAAAGGGAAGTTTGATGCAAAGGCTGATGAAGGAATATTTGTTGGCTATTCTGCTGGAAAATCTTATAGGGTCTACAATCTAAGAACCAACATTGTCATGGAATCTGTGCATGTTGTGTTTGATGTGTAATATCCCGTATTTTCAAAATTATTATTATTATTATTTGAATATGTTTATGTGATTTTCTGATTTAGAAGGAATAAAATTGGGGATATTTTATTCCTATTTGACGAGTTTGTGTTATTAAACGGTAATGTGCTAATTGTTGAGTGTTATATTGATCCTTATTAATTTCTGAAAATATTTCCTTAAATGTATTATTTTCAAAAGTTTATTTGAAAATCGATCATTTTATTGATATCGGTAAATTGAGTTCGTTTAGTAATATTAGGGATTGGATGGATATTATGTCTGCTATGTGTTGTATGTAATATTAATTGTGTGGGACTTAGTTGTGATTGAGGATTATTTGTATTATAAATTACTGAGTCGTATCGTTTTGTTTTTGTCTTTAAAAGTGATTTTATTGAAAATCTAATTTCATAAATATTTAAATTATCTTAAAAATTATTTTTATGATTTTATAATTACAATAATTATTTTTGGGATTTTATAAAATTTAGAAATCAATATTTCATCAATTATTTAGTCCTGTATGATTTTTTGATTGCATTTATTTGTAAAATCCGGTTTTAATTCCAAAATTCTTCAAAAATTACGAAACTCATATTTATTTAAGTTTGGAATATTCTGAGAATTTTAAAATTATTTTGGGAATTTTTAGGATTAATTTCACCGGCGCATTGATTCGTTTAATTGCTAAAAGCGGGTATAAATTGCGTTTCAAAAATTATTTTAAAATTTCGAAATTTATGTTTTTATAAACTTCGGGATATTTATAACATTTTAAGACTATTTTCGTGATTTTCTGAATTTATTTCAAGTGCAGCTCGGTTCGTTAAATTGTAAAATACGGGTATTAGTTGCGATTCAAAAATAGTTTAAAAATTATGAAAATTTTATTTTATTAGTTTCGGGATTTTTAGAAAATTTTAAAATTATTTTGGTAATTTTCGGATTACTTTCACCTGCAAAATTGTTCGTTAAAATTCGAAACTCGGGATAAAACCGGTCTGCCAAAGATGTATGTTACACGTGTTGCTTTCTGGTGAATCACTTGAAACGTGGCACCCTACAAGAATTCTGTTGCTACATATTGCCTAAAAAAAAAAAAAAAAAGGCAAAAACGCGCACACACGGCAACTCCCTCCTCGGGTCTCACGATTCCTCTCTCTTCCCTCACTCACTTTCTCTCCTCTCTCTGCCTTATGCCCCCTGTTTTCTATCCCACCTGCCACCTCCCCCCTTACCCGCGTGTTAGCCCCCTCCCCCTTTTTCTTTTTCCTTATTTTGTTTAGTTACGATTTCTTTCCTTCTGTCTCTCTGACCCTTCTCGGTCTATATACTTTTTAATTTTCAAAAATTCATATCTTACAAACCGTTCATCCAAATTTCAATTATTATATATATAAACGATCAGCGCTTCGATACCTACGCATAGGTATATATATTGCAAGGTTTTGAGAAGAAAAATTGCGGGGCATATTTCCGTTATATTTCCGTTTTAATTTATTTTCGGGGCGTAGAAAAAGAGTTTGGAGGTGGTGATTACTCCACATGGCATCTCAGCGTGTATATATCTATCGCTATTAATTTCGGATTTTTCTGGAGATATTTTCCGGACAACAGATTTTCTCTTCGGGGTGATCAGAATTTATTTTGGGTAACGATTCCGAAATTCTGCCTTCGTACTTGTGTATATTATAGCATGTTAGTGTTTATATATTTATTTCATAATTTTTAGAAATTGTTGGAGAAGTCACTTTTGGTCCGAGTTTTGGTTCTGGCAGCCGTGTTATTTATTTCTGGAGTGTTTATACGCGTAAATATAAATTATTGTGTTGATTGTTGTTGGTTGTGTCGATATGATATCGACTGGCAGTCCGAGAAATAGAGGAGGTGCTGTCCAATTTCCAAGAAAATATTATTTTAAATTATTTTACAGGCTCAATAATTCTTATAAAATTATTTCGAGTGTTCGAGCACTATTATTTAGTTATAAATGATTCGGAGACTTGTTTTAATTCCGAAAAATATTCAAAAATTCATATTAAATAAACCGTTCGTCCGTTTAATACGAAACGAACGCGTACAGACTCAGAAAAATATTCCGCTTTCATTAAAAATACTTTCGAGACCCAAATCTTTTTTGTTTCGAAAGGTCGTTTGTTTTACAAGTTATTCTGAGTCGATTATTGATCGAAAAATCATATTTTTGACATGATTTCAGTTTTAAACATATCGAGTCGACCCTTTTGACGAACTGAGTCATATGTGATATGAATTAAGTGATACATGAGTTATGTGCTTATGTGCTATGTGAATTATGTGTGTGTGTGGATTAAGAGTCCTGTGTTTGTCTGTTATATTTATATTTGGGCTATCGTATGGGTAGACGATAGGGTTTTGACGCGCCGTTCGTCAAGTAATTATCATTTAGACAATTAAAGTTGTATCTTTTAATTATAGATGCGGATCATTCGAGTTGATCAGGACAAGACGTTGGATAAAGAATGAGATGGAATGGTATTGGGCATCTGGCTTCTAGCAATCGCAGGAGCAGCATATCAGTCAAGTGTTGAAAAGAAGGACAGTGATGTATTGAGACAGAATGTCAGAATAGATGCGTCATTGCGAGTGTGACTAACTGCTAAAATCCAAAGGCAAGTACCCCTGACTTCACTTATCATTCAAGTGACGTTTATTTCGAATTATATTATGCAAGTATTGTTTTCCCTATTCTCTGTTCGGAATAGATAAATGTTTTACATATCGCTGAATTAAATAATTCTGTTATGCAAATACTCGTCTGTTGTTCTATGTTAAGAATAGTCAAGTGATTTTACTTATCCAATTATCGGATTTATAAATGTTTTGGATTTTGAGAAAAGTGATTTGGTTGCGAATATTCCTACCCAATAATTGGGGGAATAAAATTATTTCGGGTGTCGAGTATCATGACCCCATTTCAATAAAAGGTTTTAAGATTGGATCATAATTGCGTAAGTGACCGGGACGGACGGTCCAGCGGAGGGCTATTTCTAAGTGCCATATGAATATTATGACACCATTTTGCCACAGGCTAGTTATGCCTTTTTGTTTGAGTACTCGTGTTTTTGGGGTCACGTTTCTATGAATCATGACCTTGTGCTATCACATGGGCTGATCAGCATGTGATAGTACGTCCGTCGGAGAATGATCCTAATCTAAATTGTCATATCATTTTTGATATTCATAGAATAAATGATTTATTGACTGATTCTGTTTTGGATTAAAAGTGAACTGTGGCTTTGATTCAGTTTCTGATTTTGTGGATACTTACGTTGTTGTTAAATATCAAAGGTGGTATTAGTATAGATGATTGATGTTGACTTCAGTATGGGTGTTGTGAGCATCAAAGTTCGTATTGATATCTAATTTGATATGACAACAAAATGAGTATTAATATCAAGAGTTGAGTTTTGGGTAAAGTTTATGATTCATTCGATGATCATTGTTTCATGTTATTGTGGTTTACGATATTTCCGTAAACACTGTTTTTACGAGTTTTATTCTTGTCAAGATTCAAAGTATTGCTGAAGCATGTCGCTCAAGAATATCAAAATGGTTTTGAATACAATTAAGGAATCAATTCTGGGGTTCCTCAACTAAAATTTTATGATTCAGCAACTATGATTTTTAAAAATGTTCTGCTCTAATGCAGATGTCGGTTTTATATCAAACGACCCTATATTTACTATAATGATCTTGCTGAGCATTTCTTCCGCTCATACTTGCCTGTTTTTAAATTAACCTCCAGTGAGGATTAACTTGCGCTGTTTAGCTGCGTAATTCGAGGAAGCAAAGAAGAAGCTTTTGGAAGGTGGTTGATCCAGGGTTTGCGGGCTAGTGTAAGTTTTATTGTGTAAAGTTGTTTATATTATATTATATTATAGTTTTGTATTTTATTTGGGCCTAGTATACTTCATTTCGAAGTTATACTAGTGGGTTTAGTTTTGAGTTGGAATTTATTGAAAAGAGATTTAAAAGAAAGTGAAAAATTATTTGTGGAATTTGGATTTCTTGTTTCTAGAACTGTAACCTTAAAAAGATCTTGGATTAGTTTGGGGTCATTTATGATAAATATCTTCCGCTGGCATTTATTATTTGATTTAACAGGTTATTTTGGATTGAGGTTTCATCGTGACGACCAAATCCCCTGACCCCGGATTTGGGGGCGTTACAGGTTGGTATCAGAGCTGAGGTTATAGTAAACTAGAAACGAGAGTGTGTAGGAGTGTGTATAGCTATGTGAGGACGTTTGAGCTCATATCGAGTTCCTGTTGGACTATTGGATATAGTACCAATGAGTAAGCTAAGATAGGCGCATTCATTCGAGATGGCTGTGTTGAGCTGGATGGAACTCCGGGAAACTGCAAACTTATATGGTGGAATCTTTCGAGGCTACTACAATTCGACGACGATGGAGATTATCGATATCCTTAGAACATGAAGAAGCGTCTAGAATCAGATGGCGAGTCAACTGGAGAGTTCAAATTGAAGATAAATATTAAGACTTTGGCAATACCTTTTCTTTCTATAATTCCTTTTGACATCTCTCAAAAGAAGTGATTGTTAGAGGATATATTCCCTAACACTCATTTTCAATCCTATCTGTGTTTTAAATGTGTCAGAGGCTGTCATGAAGCCTATTTTTCAGGTTTTGATAGCTCTGCCAAGTTATGATAATTTAACTTCCACTTTTCTTATTTGGTGGATGGTTTCTTGGTGATGTGACACCACTTGCTCATTTGGTGCCATAATTTTTTTCTCTGGATTTCATTCCTTCAGAAATATCAGCTTTGAAATCTTGTCAGCTTTATTCAGTTGATTTTCAATTTCTTTCATATTCTTTTATTCTGACTGAGATGAACAACCCTAACTATAGGGGACACAAGGTATACCTGTCTGTGTGATAGGAGTTGGATGGGACGCCATCACTTGTGTGTATTGTGAATACATGAAGGTTAACAACCTTTAGTAGTGTCTTAATTTGGACACGCAATACCAAGTTCGTTTGATCATATTGATCTCTCAGTTATTCTTTTATTTCAACAATACTTTTTCTCAAATTCAGATATTGGTTCCGT
Organism: Apium graveolens; assembly: GCF_009905375.1. Classification (NCBI taxonomy): domain Eukaryota; kingdom Viridiplantae; phylum Streptophyta; class Magnoliopsida; order Apiales; family Apiaceae; genus Apium; species Apium graveolens. Next base: position 215,391,879 of record NC_133650.1, read on the forward strand.
TATGGTATCAAATTCTTTTCTTTTTGAAATTCCATGATTTTGTCATCCCAAACATTCGAAGGTATGCCAATCAAGTTAAGCTGAGTTATCCTGGTCAAGTCAAAGCAGGGTTATGTGATGGGATTATCAAGAGCAACACTGGATTGCAATGCGATTAAAATATCAGGGGTGTATAGCAAAGTCAATCTGTTTCTTTATTTCTCTCTTTATCTATCTTTATTTTCTTCTCTCTATCTTTCTCTCTATTCTTCTTTCTCGCGATCAGTAAAAAAGTGATTCTATTGAGGAATTGGTCAAAAGAGGTGAATGGAACAGTGATGCACGGTGAAGCTCCTGTAAAAGTTTTATTATACAACGAATACAAGATTTATTTGAGATTATGGAAAACTGGAATTATTTGGGAATGGAAAGTTGGTTAGAAAACCCTTAGTGCTTTCTTCTGCTGATTCCGAGGACGGAATCCTTATAAGGAGGGTAGATTGTAATATCCCGTATTTTCAGAATTATTATTATTATTATTTGAATATGTTTATGTGATTTTCTGATTTAGAAGGAATAAAATTGGGGATATTTTATTCCTATTTGACGAGTTTGTGTTATTAAACGGTAATGTGCTAATTGTTGAGTGTTATATTGATCCTTATTAATTTCTGAAAATATTTCCTTAAATGTATTATTTTCAAAAGTTTATTTGAAAATCGATCATTTTATTGATATCGGTAAATTGAGTTCGTTTAGTAATGTTAGGGATTGGATGGATATTATGTCTGCTATGTGTTGTATGTAATATTAATTGTGTGGGACTTAGTTGTGATTGAGGATTATTTGTATTATAAATTACTGAGTCGTATCGTTTTGTTTTTGTCTTTAAAAGTGATTTTATTGAAAATCTAATTTCATAAATATTTAAATTATCTTAAAAATTATTTTTATGATTTTATAATTACAATAATTATTTTTGGGATTTTATAAAATTTAGAAATCAATATTTCATCAATTATTTAGTCCTGTATGATTTTTTGATTGCATTTATTTGTAAAATCCGGTTTTAATTCCAAAATTCTTCAAAAATTACGAAACTCATATTTATTTAAGTTTGGAATATTCTGAGAATTTTAAAATTATTTTGGGAATTTTTAGGATTAATTTCACCGGCGCATTGATTCGTTTAATTGCTAAAAGCGGGTATAAATTGCGTTTCAAAAATTATTTTAAAATTTCGAAATTTATGTTTTTATAAACTTCGGGATATTTATAACATTTTAAGACTATTTTCGTGATTTTCTGAATTTATTTCAAGTGCAGCTCGGTTCGTTAAATTGTAAAATACGGGTATTAGTTGCGATTCAAAAATAGTTTAAAAATTATGAAAATTTTATTTTATTAGTTTCGGGATTTTTAGAAAATTTTAAAATTATTTTGGTAATTTTCGGATTACTTTCACCTGCAAAATTGTTCGTTAAAATTCGAAACTCGGGATAAAACCGGTCTGCCAAAGATGTATGTTACACGTGTTGCTTTCTGGTGAATCACTTGAAACGTGGCACCCTACAAGAATTCTGTTGCTACATATTGCCTAAAAAAAAAAAAAAAAAAAAAGGCAAAAACGCGCACACACGGCAACTCCCTCCTCGGGTCTCACGATTCCTCTATCTTCCCTCACTCACTTTCTCTCCTCTCTCTGCCTTATGCCCCCTGTTTTCTATCCCACCTGCCACCTCCCCCCTTACCCGCGTGTTAGCCCCCTCCCCCTTTTTCTTTTTCCTTATTTTGTTTAGTTACGATTTCTTTCCTTCTGTCTCTCTGACCCTTCTCGGGCTATATACTTTTTAATTTTCAAAAATTCATATCTTACAAACCGTTCATCCAAATTTCAATTATTATATATATAAACGATCAGCGCTTCGATACCTACGCATAGGTATATATATTGCAAGGTTTTGAGAAGAAAAATTGCGGGGCATATTTCCGTTATATTTCCGTTTTAATTTATTTTCGGGGCGTAGAAAAAGAGTTTGGAGGTGGTGATTACTCCACATGGCATCTCAGCGTGTATATATCTATCGCTATTAATTTCGGATTTTTCTGGAGATATTTTCCGGACAACAGATTTTCTCTTCGGGGTGATCAGAATTTATTTTGGGTAACGATTCCGAAATTCTGACTTCGTACTTGTGTATATTATAGCATGTTAGTGTTTATATATTTATTTCATAATTTTTAGAAATTGTTGGAGAAGTCACTTTTGGTCTGAGTTTTGGTTCTGGCAGCCGTGTTATTTATTTCTGGAGTGTTTATACGCGTAAATATAAATTATTGTGTTGATTGTTGTTGGTTGTGTCGATATGATATCGACTGGCAGTCCGAGAAATAGAGGAGGTGCTGTCCAATTTCCAAGAAAATATTATTTTAAATTATTTTACAGGCTCAATAATTCTTATAAAATTATTTCGAGTGTTCGAGCACTATTATTTAGTTATAAATGATTCGGAGACTTGTTTTAATTCCGAAAAATATTCAAAAATTCATATTAAATAAACCGTTCGTCCGTTTAATACGAAACGAACGCGTACAGACTCAGAAAAATATTCCGCTTTCATTAAAAATACTTTCGAGACCCAAATCCTTTTTGTTTCGAAAGGTCGTTTGTTTTACAAGTTATTCTGAGTCGATTATTGATCGAAAAATCATATTTTTGACATGATTTCAGTTTTAAACATATCGAGTCGACCCTTTTGACGAACTGAGTCATATGTGATATGAATTAAGTGATACATGAGTTATGTGCTTATGTGCTATGTGAATTATGTGTGTGTGTGGATTAAGAGTCCTGTGTTTGTCTGTTATATTTATATGTGGGCTATCGTATGGGTAGACGATAGGGTTTTGACGCGCCGTTCGTCAAGTAATTATCATTTAGACAATTAAAGTTGTATCTTTTAATTATAGATGCGGATCATTCGAGTTGATCAGGACAAGACGTTGGATAAAGAATGAGATGGAATGGTATTGGGCATCTGGCTTCTAGCAATCGCAGGAGCAGCATATCAGTCAAGTGTTGAAAAGAAGGACAGTGATGTATTGAGACAGAATGTCAGAATAGATGCGTCATTGCGAGTGTGACTAACTGCTAAAATCCAAAGGCAAGTACCCCTGACTTCACTTATCATTCAAGTGACGTTTATTTCGAATTATATTATGCAAGTATTGTTTTCCCTATTCTCTGTTCGGAATAGATAAATGTTTTACATATCGCTGAATTAAATAATTCTGTTATGCAAATACTCGTCTGTTGTTCTATGTTAAGAATAGTCAAGTGATTTTACTTATCCAATTATCGGATTTATAAATGTTTTGGATTTTGAGAAAAGTGATTTGGTTGCGAATATTCCTACCCAATAATTGGGGGAATAAAATTATTTTGGGTGTCGAGTATCATGACCCCATTTCAATAAAAGGTTTTAAGATTGGATCATAATTGCGTAAGTGACCGGGACGGACGGTCCAGCGGAGGGCTATTTCTAAGTGCCATATGAATATTATGACACCATTTTGCCACAGGCTAGTTATGCCTTTTTGTTTGAGTACTCGTGTTTTTGGGGTCACGTTTCTATGAATCATGACCTTGTGCTATCACACGGGCTGATCAGCATGTGATAGTACGTCCGTCGGAGAATGATCCTAATCTAAATTGTCATATCATTTTTGATATTCATAGAATAAATGATTTATTGACTGATTCTGTTTTGGATTAAAAGTGAACTGTGGCTTTGATTCAGTTTCTGATTTTGTGGATACTTACGTTGTTGTTAAATATCAAAGGTGGTATTAGTATAGATGATTGATGTTGACTTCAGTATGGGTGTTGTGAGCATCAAAGTTCGTATTGATATCTAATTTGATATGACAACAAAATGAGTGTTAATATCAAGAGTTGAGTTTTGGGTAAAGTTTATGATTCATTCGATGATCATTGTTTCATGTTATTGTGGTTTACGATATTTCCGTAAACACTGTTTTTACGAGTTTTATTCTCGTCAAGATTCAAAGTATTGCTGAAGCATGTCGCTCAAGAATATCAAAATGGTTTTGAATACAATTAAGGAATCAATTCTGGGGTTCCTCAACTAAAATTTTATGATTCAGCAACTATGATTTTTAAAAATGTTCTGCTCTAATGCAGATGTCGGTTTTATATCAAACGACCCTATATTTACTATAATGATCTTGCTGAGCATTTCTTCCGCTCATACTTGCCTGTTTTTAAATTTAACCTCCAGTGAGGATTAACTTGCGCTGTTTAGCTGCGTAATTCGAGGAAGCAAAGAAGAAGCTTTTGGAAGGTGGTTGATCCAGGGTTTGCGGGCTAGTGTAAGTTTTATTGTGTAAAGTTGTTTATATTATATTATATTATAGTTTTGTATTTTATTTGGGCCTAGTATACTTCATTTCGAAGTTATACTAGTGGGTTTAGTTTTGAGTTGGAATTTATTGAAAAGAGATTTAAAAGAAAGTGAAAAATTATTTGTGGAATTTGGATTTCTTGTTTCTAGAACTGTAACCTTAAAAAGATCTTGGATTAGTTTGGGGTCATTTATGATAAATATCTTCCGCTGGCATTTATTATTTGATTTAACAGGTTATTTTGGATTGAGGTTTCATCGTGACGACCAAATCCCCTGACCCCGGATTTGGGGGCGTTACATGATGATAAAAAGATTGATGGACTAACAGATGAGGGACATCATGTAGGACTCAAATTTGACAACATTGAGATATATTGTGATGATAGTGAAGATGAGAATGATGAAGAAGGCATCTCAAGAAGAATTCAGAATCTGCCTTTGGATAATGCACAGAATGCTGCATCCGTTGAAAGTCATAATTCAGCTTAAGTTGAAAGAAGCAATGCAGCATCCGTTGAAAGACAAAGTGCATCATCCGTTGAAGTTCATAATGAAGCATCCGTTGATCACAGTCTGTCAACGGATAATCAATTCACTTCATCAGTTGATAGAGCTCCCAAATCCTTTCAAAGGATCAGCAACTCAGGGGGAGTTTCAACCAATCAACACTTTATCTCACATCATGACAATACTGAGGCAACCTCATCTAGAGCTAATCTACCACCTCAAAGGAAATGGACCAAGAATCACCCTTTTGAACTGATCATTGGTGATGCTACATCTAAAGTGCAAACTAGAAGGGCTACTCAAGATGAATGTCTGTATAGTAGCTTTCTATCACAGGAGGAACCTAAGAGAGTAGAAGAAGCTCTATTGGATCCAGATTGGATTTTAGCAATGCAAGCGGAGCTAAACTAATTTGAGAGGAACAAAGTATGGAAGCTAGTACCCAAGCCAAAGAACAAGAGTTCTATTGACACAAAATGGGTATTCAGAAACAAGATGGATGAAAATGGCATTGTCATAAGAAATAAAGCCAGATTGGTTGCTAAAGGCTATTCTTAATAAGAAGGAATAGATTTTGATGAAACATTTGCTCCAGTTTCCAGACTTGAGGCCATCAGAATCTTTCTAGCCTATGCAGCCCATGCCAATTTCAAAGTCTATCAAATGGATGTCAAGAGTGCATTTCTAAATGGGGAATTGGAGGAAGAAGTTTAGCCAACCTCCAGGATTTGAAGATCCAAACTTTCCAGACTATGTGTATTATCTGTTGAAAGCACTCTATGGACTAAAGCAAGCACCTAGAGCCTGGTATGAGACTTTGTCAAAATTCCTTCTAGATAATCACTTCACAAGAGGTACTATTGACAAAACTCTCTTCTTTAGAAATGTTAATGGCTCTAAAATACTTGTTCAAATTTATGTAGATGATATTATATTTGGATCTACTGATGATAAGCTTTGTAAAAAGTTTGCTAAGTTAATGCAAAGTAAATATGAAATGAGCATGATGGGAGAGCTAACTTATTTTCTTGGTTTACAAGTTAAACAAGTTAGTGGTGGAATTTTCATTAGTCAAACTAAATACATTTATGATCTTTTAAAGAAGTTTGACTTAATGGATTGTTTATCTGCAAAAACTCCCGTGGCCACTGCCACCAAGCTTGAATTAAACAAGGCTAAAAAGTCTGTGGATATTTCAAGTTATAGAGGCATGGTTGGCTCACTTTTATATTTAACTGCTAGTAGACCTGATATAATGTTTTCTACATGTCTCTGTGCTAGATTTCAAGCTGACCCTAAAGAATCTCACTTAGTGGCTATTAAAAGAATCTTCAGATATCTCAAAGGGACTCCAAATCTAGGAATTTGGTACCCTGGAGAGTCTGGTTTTGATCTAATTGGCTACTCAGATGCAGATTATGCAGGCTGTAAAATAGACAGGAAAAGCACAACTGGCACCTGTCAATTTCTAGGGAACAGGCTTGTGTCATGGTTCAGCAAGAAGCAAAATTCTGTTTCTACATCAACAGCTGAAGCTGAGTACATTGCTGCTGGTAGTTGCTGTGCACATATACTATGGATGAGGAATCAACTATTTGACTATGGTTTGACTGTTGACAAAATTCCAATATTCTGTGACAACACAAGTGCCATTACCATTACTGAAAATCCAGTGCAGCACTCAAGAACCAAACACATTGATATCAAGTATCACTTCATTAGGGAACATGTGATGAAAGGTACAGTGGAACTTCATTTTGTTCCAAGTGAAAAGCAGATTGCAGACATATTTACCAAGCCACTTGATGAATCAACATTCACAAGATTAGTAAGTGAGCTAGGTATGCTTAATTATTCATAAATTTATGTCCTCTATATAATCTGCATTGAAGCCTGAAATGAATTTGCTACAAGAACAAAGTTGGCTTTAAGAAAGACCTATCCTATCAACGGATATTCCCTATCCGTTAAAAGCCAAAATTGTTCTATCAACGGATGTTCATTATCCGTTGAAAGACAAATACATTTCTGGTAATTTTATCCCTCAACGGATAAAATAGTGTTGGTCATCAACGAATAACTATTTACCTTATCCGTTGAAGTGTCACATCATTTACTTTCAGTAAGTCACAGCCGTTGATTTCTTTACTTAACCGTTGATACAGATATACACTGTTGTATGTATTTGTTTTAAAGGCAGTTTAGAATTTCTACAGTTTTATTTATTCTTGAACGGCTGTAATTTACTTAAAAGTATCATTTTATTTACGTTTTAATTCAAGAAAGTATAAAAGCCCATTGAACTCTTATTTTCACTTTACGCTTTCTTGCAATTTTCATTCTCCTTCTCTCCCAAAATTCTCAAGTTTTTCTCTGCAACCTCTACTCACAACAATGGCACCAGTAGTCAAAATTATGTCTAAAACAGGATTTGTTTATGAAAAGAATAATTTTGTAGCCTTGGTTAAAAAGAATGAAGCCCATTCTGATTATCACAAGATGATGGACTTCATCAAAAACTGCAAACTGAGCTATGCAATGCTCGAAGCCCCAACCATCTACTGTGAGGTGATTGAGGAGATTTGGACAACTGCAGAGTTCAACTCCACAGATATGACTATTGCCTTCTCTCTCAAAGGTAATGATTATTGCATTAACTGTGATGATATACAGTCTTGCTTTAAGTTGCCTGAGAATAATGCCATAACACCACACACTGATAAAGATGTATCTGCTATGTTAGATTCCATAGGCTATGCTTTTGATTCTGCTAGTTTAGGTAGCATTAGAAGGAAAGGCATTAGGAAAGAATGGAGTTTTCTTGGAAATGCCTTTATTAAGGTTTTCTCTGGGAAGATTAGTAATTTTTATGCCATAACTTCATCTCTTGTTAATATGCTTTATATGCTAGTTTCTGATAGGTACTTTAATTTTAGCAACTGTGTTATGCTAGAATTAGGTTCCAGATTAGGTAACAAAGCTAATAGACCACATAACATCTACTATGCTAGATTTTTTATGTTATTGGCTAACCATGTTGCTGAAGGATTGGTTATATCAAATGAGAATAATAAACTCAAATGCTGGGCACAAGAGAAAAGGGTCCTTGCAGACCTTTTGAGAATGAACCTCAACAGCCAGGTGCCATTGGTATATTTGCCAATCATGAATGCACCACAGGTAAGTGAGGTAAACACTTCTATAACTCATACTATTTCCAACCCCATTGTTTCTTTGCCTTCTAGTGTGGCCATGGAATCTGTGTCTTTGTCCAAACAGGTTCCTACCAAAGCCACCAAAACTAAAGTTTCAAAACTCAAGTCAAAGAAAACTACCTCTGTTGTTTCTCAAAAGACAACAGTTGTAACAACTACCATAAACCCTGAAGGGAGTGAACAGGGTGTGAGTGGTGAAGAGAGGGGTGAACATCAAGAAACCCCCCAGGATAAGGTGGGAGAGGTGAGTGGTACCCAAGCCAGCCAAGCCACAGTCTCTCAAAAGACTGTGGTGGTTCAAAAGGAGTCTAACACATCCCTAGTTGCATCCTCCCAAAAGGATGTAACTATTGAAAATAGTCCCCAACCAGGGACACAGAACAAAAGGGGGAGGGACACTGAAGCCACACATTCACCAATTAAAGCCTTTTCAAGGAAGAAGAAGGCCAAGACCCTAGTTTCCACACAAGGGGCACACACAGCACAGATACATCCACCTGTATCTGAGCCTTCTCAAATTCAGCTTGATGTGATTCCAGCAAATGTGGAGTCACAGCCCCATTCTCTCATAATAGAAACACACCAATCATCAAACTCTCCATCACCCTCTCTGGATGTGGATATGATATTCACATCAATTCTTGATTCTCCCTCATTAAAACTCAGGGAGGAGCCCCACTCAAAACCTGATGATCATCATCTTTTAGATGATTTGTTGGATCATCTGCCAATTCTTTCAGATGTAGTTGAAGAATCTGTGTCACCACACTTAAAATCAATTCACACAGATTCAACAATTATGTCACTTTCTCTATCTACATCTTTTCCTTCTTCAACGGATATCTCTCATCCGTTGACAAGTGGTTGTTCTTCAACGGATAAGCTTAACAGCAGTTATCCGTTGATACCATCAGTTTCCACTTCAACGGATACTCCCTATCCGTTGATGGTCTCTACACACATAACAGAAATAATTCCAACTGTAGAGGACATGGTTACTGTACAATCACTTTTAGGTTTGAGGGAAGGGAGTGATCTTTTGAGTGAGAGGCTGGGTTGCTCCGAGGCAAAAGGAGAGGTTGAGAATCACCATATGCATGCTATTTCTTCCAGCATGGCAAAAGTGAGTGAGAGGAGTGCCACCTTAGAAGGTGAGGGTGAGGGTGTGAGGGTGTGTGTGAGCTAGGGGGAGCCCCTGATGCAAGAACATAGAGAAAATGAGAGAAAGGCAGGTACAGAAGCTATAAGGGTGGATCCAGCCATTGCTAGTGAGTCAATGACAGTGGATGATGCAGAAAAGGAAAGACAATTTCAGCAACATTACAAAGCTGTAATTGATAACATTTCCTTGGATGCTGACACTTTTACTCATCCTGTTTCAGCCTATCAATTATTGGCTGCTCAGGGCAATGTGGAGGTAGAACAGACATTAAACATTGTACACACTTCAGAATCTCTTCTTAGAGACAAAGCTGCTGTTAACAGGCTGCCTTCTCAAGCTGGTAAGCCATCTGAAGAATTTGGAGTAAATTCTAATGATGATGACTCTGATTCTTTGGATGAGAGCATGAACTTAGGGGGAGTAGCAGGCCCAAGTTCTGTTCCAGGTCTTCCTGAATGGGCATGGGCAAAAGCATCAACACCAGGAGAGTTTGGTGTCACTTTGGTCAGACAAGTCATGACAATTCAGAAGGCCCTTCAGGAGACTACAAATGCTGGTACCAAGGCAATACTTCAAGCTCATCTGGAATCTCTGCATCTCTTGCAGTTGCAGCATTTCAAACAGAATCTAAATGTGGATGAGCTCAAGCAGGACATTGCTGATCTGAAATCCTACAATGCTGAGAAGTTGGATTCAGTCATACCTTATGGTACTATGCAAGATTTGTTGGGGAGACTGAGGAAAGAATCTGATGCTGACAAGAGGCTGGCCAGATTGGAAACCAGAGTTCAGATCATTGAAGACTCTATGGTCACTATTCTTCAGAATCAACAAACTCAAACAAATCTACTCATACAGCTGGCAAAAGCACAAGGCTTGACCCCTACCCTTGATGATAACAAAAAGGGGGAGAATAAAGGGGAAGGGGAAGGAGAGCCATCAACAACAATTCAAATTTCTCAAGTGCTAGTTCCTGCCTTCACCACTTCTCCAATTATTCAAATCAAAGGAAAGCTTGATGGAATTGATCTAATCCAGATAACAGCAGCTGAATTGCAAGTCAAAGAGCAAAGGAAGAAGATTGATGAAAAGATGCAACAAATATTTGGTTTTACAACTTCTCAATCACAATCTGTGAAACACAGCACAAAAGTGGAATCAATTATTGTGGAGCTCAAGCCAGGAGGGAGGAATAAGGTTGGAGAGACTTCTTTCAAGAATCTGAAACCTATGGTTCTCAAGCCCAACAACAGATCCAACAAGGACTCTACAAAGAATCCTCTAAGCCTTGCTCAGATGAAAGGAGTGGATTTTCCTCTTCCAAAGCCTGATGAAGACAAGCTTTTGGGTAGAAGTATCACAAAGCTCAAAGAGACCATGGATGTGGCTGTAAGGAGGAAAATGGCTATTATCTTCAGAGAGGGAAAAAGCATATGTGTGATGCAAGGACATCCCAAATTCTCAATAGCCAAGAGGGAAGAAACCAGAAGGTTGAAGGAAGAAGCCAAACAGCTAAAGGCTGACAAAAGAGCACAAGCAAAGCTTGAAAAACAGCTAAAGTCAAGTCAGGCTGAAGAACAGAAAGAAATTGAAGACAAAAGTGAAGATGAAGCTATGGGGGACATGGTTGATACTGATATGGAAGAAAGAAGTAAGGAAAGAGAAGAATGGCAGAAAGGGAACAGAAAGAAGGCCAATGCAAAGAGAAAGCTAGTAGATGAGACTGAAGAAACCCAATCAATATCCAAACCACTAGCTTCTATTCCTGAACCCATTGTGCCTGACCCCTTCATAAATATTCATGGTGAAACAATCATTCCTAAGGAGGAACCAATTGATTGGGACACCATCAAATTACCCACCTTTCTAACCTCTTCTCCACCATCAAAGAAGCAGAAAAGAAGAATCAAATTAATACCCTCTAAAGCCTCAATCAAATTCACATAGAAGCCTAAGCCTAAGCCTCAAGCCTCTAAGGATGATTATGTTCACATCTGTGACATAAAAGAATTTTCAGACATTGAACTCTATCTGGATGAGCTGGAGGAAGTAAGGGGAATAGCTGCCTACAGACAGCTACCAGAAAGACTAGTGTTCAAATACAAAGGAAGTGGGGAAAGAACTTGGCCTCTCTACAGAATTCTGAATGAAGGCTACTCTACCTTGGTTAGAGTCTACTCAGCCATACAAAGGTATTCTGGCTTTACCAGGACTGCCAAGACTGAGATTCTCAACAAGATTGCCAACATAAGAAAAACTTGGTGGGAGCCCAATGCCTTGCCTAGAACATTACTCATTCAAGAAAGAGGAATTACAGTTCACAAATCACCTCATTGGTTGATGGAGTTTAGAGACAATAAAGGAGTCAGAAGATTTTTCAGAATTGAAGATCAGCTCAAGATTGCCAGTAATGAAACTCTCAAGGATATGCAATCTAAATTGGACATCAATGAAGAAGATGAAGCTGAATTCTACAGACAACTTCAACTTCAAATAGAGGAGAATGACAGGAGGCTAGGAAAGAAAATAAGGAATCAAAGGAAAAGAAACTAATCTGCTCAGGCTAAAGGAGCACCCTTGGAATAAATGTAATTCTTCAATTCCATCTCAGCATACACATTTTTGCAGCACTTTTGAATTTCTGCTTTATTACAGTTTATATATTGTTCAAGTGTTTTATTATCATCAAGCTAAACCCAAATTTATGCCTACAGTTCTCGTAGACATAAATAGCGGAGATTGTTAGGAATATGTGTATTAGTTTGATGATAAGTTAAACAAAACACTTAAGTAGAAATCTAGTGTTTGTAGCCTCAACGGATAAGACCATCTTGGCTATCCATTGAAGGAGTAGCTTTACTTAGCAATAAGTTTAGTATTGTAGCACATTTCATTCTCTGGATTCAAGTTGTAATTCTTAGATGTTGTAGGAAATTATCAGTCATGTTGACTACTAGTGGATATGCAAATAGGAGGGCTAATTTTAAATATTTCATGCCTTGTAATTTTGTATAAGTGAAGAAGTATCAACGGATAGCGAAGACCTTCAACGGATAAGAAACAAAGCTTCAACGGATGTCTCTAATGCTTCAACAGATAATATCCATCAACGGATAAGTGCTTCAACAGATAAAGACTTCAACTGATAATGCATCAACGGATAAAGCTTCAACGGATAAAGCCTCAACGGATAAGGCAGCAAGGGATGAAAGCTTCAACGGATGCTTAGTTCATTAGCAGTTGATAGTGACAATTCACAAGCTGACAGAGGCACATGGGTTGACAGAGACAAACTGGAATGTGAAAGCCTCTAGGAGGAATCAAGAAAATGCAGCATTTCCATTCTGATGCAAACAAGGAAGTATTCAAAGATCTACAGCCAAGCCTAAATTGCATTTGATAGAGAAATGAAGAAGAAACATGTGAAGAATCTTTTAATTGTATTTTACAGTTTTGTCTTCACTTGTAAACTTGGTGATATTTAAACCAAGTAGCAGCTAGTAATTAAATATGAATTTTCCAGAGCTGTTTAGAAAAATTCAGAGAGAAAATCATCTAGTTTGTACTAGGAAGCAACTGTGATTTAATTCTTTGAATCACAGATTTTCTGAAATAACACATCTCTGGTGGAACAACAAATCCACCAGAAAAGTTTTTAAGTTCTTTATGTTCTTTACATTTGTGTTTGAATATATATCTGTCTGTATTAGCTTCAAGAAATTCACACACTTGTTCTAAAAAACACTTAGCCTTAGAAACTGCTCAAAACTTGAAAAAGTTTTGAGATTTACATTCAACCCCCCTTCTGTAAATTTCATTGTTAGTCCACTGGGAATAACAGATGCTTCAATTGTTATCAATGACAAATGATTAGTTGTTATCGATGATAGTAATTGTTGAATCCATGATGACATCCCTTTTTCTGTATAGCTTGTCCCGTGATGAAAACCTTTGTTGTCATCTCTAAAGATTACCGATGGAATAGCTTATGTCAATCACATTTGATTATGAGGCTCTTTCTTTGATCATATTCCTTGAGTATGAATTACCAAGAATACATATGAATCAATTAACCTGTTATGTCCTGCACTGACAAATGGATTAACATTTCTTGGTACCCAACTTATCAGTTTGGGTCCAGATGGATTAGAGATTTTATTGTAAATAGAGATAACAATAGCTGCAGCCTTATCATGCTAATTCTTATCTTTGACCGACCATTTTCTCCATTTTAATACCCTTGACAAATTTGTCTCTAGGCAATGGAAAAATGGTTTCAACCTTGCATAAGGAGGACTAGCAGTCTTTGCCCTATTGTAATCCTAAACATGCTTTTTCTACAGTTAATGCAATTTCTAGGAGATGCATTCATGGCATAGAAATAAATAAGCATTGCATTAAGAATACATGGCATTCATTCAGAAACATTACGCATAAGAATTAAGCAAGAAAGGCATGATATGGAACAAACAGAATTAACAAAAAAATTACTAATTCTATCTAGTCCATTTATGTTGATGTATCTCATCTAGCTATCTCAATCCAAATATAAACTAACACATATTAACAAATAATTCAGATCAAATAAATAAATCATATTGTAATAGGATACAGAGAGTAAGCATAAACAAAGGTCTTAAGTGCTGGAAAACATATATCTCACTAAAGCAATTATCATGTACAACAAATATTCAAACACATATTTAAGATCATCTAAAGTACCATGCACAAGTTAAACATCAATCCTAGTTACCAGAAGAATATTCTAGTGAACTAGTTCAGCATCATCTATGTGTGATGCTAGCATGCTTGTACGAGTGTCAAACATTTAAACACTAAGATCTTATCATGCATTGAACATTGATGGAAAAATATTACAGTGGTTCAAGAAATTGAAACCTGAGATATGTGAGTTGGACCATCTTCAGAGATTGCTGCGAAAGCAAGATATTCATGATTTTCCTTCTCGTCATCTGATCCATCCCAACTCTTTCCCGATGTACTATAAGTTTTGACTGGCTGTTTCCCTAAGAAAACATTCCACCTTTGTCTCAACTCTTCAACTGAGTCCCTACTCATCTTTGTTTGTCAAACTTCTTGTTCTGTTGTAGCAAAACCCTTGATAGTTACTTGACACATATATATTGTCAAAACTGTAACTATCAAATCTTTTTTCTGTCCCAATCTCAGTCTTGAAATCACCTCTTGAACTGAATCTGTAAAACTCTCTACTTTGGAGTAGATAGGCTTGATCCTTGGATATAGCTTTTGTATTTTCTGTGAATTTAATGCGACTGAACTTCCCTGACATGTGAAACACTGCCCTGTCATCCAGTCCCTCAAGTATTTCAACCTGAGCTTCCTCTGATTCATATATCGGTAACTCTTATATTATATTCTGAGGTTCCAACTTTAATGCATACAACTGAGATATTTGTATGTCCCCACTATTCTCTCTGAACTCCACAATTCCTGACTTTTTGATCTCTATGATTCTCTGATATATGTAGCATTGTTACAAACCACTGTGTGACTGTATAATATGGAATCATTAGAGTTGTCTTAAAATCTTCGAGAAAAATTGTACTCGTAGAAATTTCATTCCTTTCCCGCATCTGAAAATCCAGTGGTATCCTATGGAGTAAGCCTTTGAGGAAGATCCACAATTTTCTTCTATAGGTCTTGAAATCAGCTTCATTGGAATCATATTTTCTTCGAAAGATTAAAGTCATCTTTAACGCTCAGAGGAATCTTGAGTCTATCAGTCCTTTGAGAACTCTTAATTTTTTATTTAATAAAAATTTAAATTTCCAAAATTTTAAATTTCTTAAAAAATAAAATTAATCAAAAATAAATATTTATGAAAAAAATAATTTTCAAGAATTTTGAATTTTCTTAAAAATTAAAATAAAACGTAAACTAATATTTAAGAAAAATTTAAATTTAAGAATTTTAAATTTTCTGGAAAAAATAAATAAGTCAAAAAATAAAAAATTTTGCACGCACGAATTGAATGGCATAATTTACTTGCGACCTATCTAGCTTCCTGGGTGAGTTTGCCTTGGTAAATTTTCACCTCCCTTTTTACTTGCGATGCCGAAGTGACCCTGGCTCGTGACTAGACTCCACCAACTCGCACGTGTAGCGTCCCGCGCGTGACAGGCACTGCTTTGTTTCCCCGCGCGTGACTTGCAACACACTGGCTGCCTTGTTTTTCTATTCGATTTTCCGCGTGTTCATTTCACACCCAGCGTACCTACCAACTTGTTTAACCAAAATGGGCAGCTAATAGATTTTTAAACAAACAACAAAAAAATGGCAGCTAATAGATCTTTAAACAAACAACAAAAAATTCGGCACGGACCGTAGAAAATAACGGGGCGAATACGGTTTCAATATTCATGATTCGATAACCGGCACGGCACGGCTCGTTAAATCGGAACGGCACTGACTCGGATCGGCAAACCGCATCGGCCCGCCGACCCGTTCGAACTCCAACCCGTTCAACCCTTTCTGCTCAACCATTCTGCTCAGCACAGGCACACATCACATAATTGTTTATATATTAATAAGTAAAGCATGCAACTGATTGATTGTTTTATTATTATTATAATTAAATTATTAATAGTCATCATTGCTTACAGGCTTACAGCTGCACAACACGTGTTAACACTTAACTTCTATCTGCTTCACTACTTTGCCATAAATAATTGTTTAAAAAAAAAAAGCAAACCAGCCCGCCTAGCTCGCTAACCCGCTAACTAACCCGCTAATTCGCCCCACCAATTCTTTAACATCTAACTTGGCAAGTCTATTTCTGCACTTCTGTTGTTGACTCGTCTAATTCGTATAACCCGCGAGCTGGACACGAGTTTAAATTTGGTGACTCGGCACGAACCCGGCACAGCCCATTTACTAAGACGTGCCGTTCACGAGTCCGAAGATAGGTAATTCGGCCCGTTGGAAAACCGGCCCAGCATGCACGGCCCGCCCGTTTGGCCACCTCTACTGGCAGCCAACTGTCTTAAAAAAATGAACCGAGAAATAAAATTTAAATTAAAAATTTTATTTACTAAAATTTAAATTATAAATTAATTTAGTCAAATTTATAAAATAAATTTATTTAAATTAAGTTCATACAATAAATATATTTAAATAAAATTTATAAAATAAATTTGCTAAATCAAATTTACAAAATAAATTTATGTAATTACAAGTTAATAAAATAAATTCATTTAAGGATCCTGATTTGTGTATCAATCAGTCAGCTCTGATACCAATTGTTAGGTCCCGAAATATCGTAGAAGGGGGTTGAATACTATACTCACTAAATTAAAAAATTCTTACGAATCTTTTGCGGATATAAAATTTAGTGTTCGGTTAGTGGTTCCGTGTTCTTGAGATGAATAGTGTTTAGGACGATAAAACGAGGAACACAAGATATTCGGGGAAGTATATATTCATATATAAATCTTCGGGGGTGTTGCTACACTCCGGTAAATAAATAACCGGCTACAATCTAAGGACAACAAAGTTCCTAGCTTCTACAAAGATTTACAAATTAAATCCTATACCATGATC
Organism: Apium graveolens; assembly: GCF_009905375.1. Classification (NCBI taxonomy): domain Eukaryota; kingdom Viridiplantae; phylum Streptophyta; class Magnoliopsida; order Apiales; family Apiaceae; genus Apium; species Apium graveolens. The sequence continues at coordinate 215,408,750 of NC_133650.1, forward strand.
TAGCTTTTGTATGTCTAAGGATTTAATTACCGGGTAACGATTATAATGTCCCTATGAATATACAAGAGTTAAACTGGTCATTATAATGTTACCCCGGTAAGAAGTTAAACGGATATTCAAGGTACTTGAACTACTTTGTATATCTTTGCTTCTATTTTCACCAGCTCTCGTTGGAGAAGAAGATGAACTGAACAATTCTGATTGCTTGATCTGCTGCTGCATAGACTTTATATCAATTCAAATGTATGGCTAAAAATGAACCACATAAATAATTGATTGAATCAATAAATTTGTGGTTGAGAAGTTAGTTGCGTCCAGGACTTCTATCACTTACTTGCGCACACAAAGGGAACAATTATACTTATTATATTTTGCACCAAATATTACTTGCGACCAGGATGTAGGAGTGTAAGTTGCCTTACAATTTTCAGCTCATATTACCTGCAACCAAGTAATTCTAGTGAGTTACTTGCGACCTCTCTTTGCAAGTATAACTTACTTGCGACCGTAGTAGTACAAGTGACTTTGTACTTAAACAGAAACAAAGCCACCTGGTTTCCTTTCTTGTCTATTTCCTTTTTTGTTTTCTTTTTTTGTTTTCTTTTTTTTTTGTTTTCTTTTTCTTTCACGTTTTTATTGTTTTCTTTTTCTTTCTTTTGTTTTTCCTTTTTCTTTTCTCCTTTTTTGTTTTCCTTTATTTTTCTTTTCTTTTTTCTTTTTTGTTTTCTTTTTCTTTTTGTTTAAATTTAAATTGTAACTAAATTAATTTATAAAATAAATTTAAATATAACTTATATAAATAAACTAAATAAATTTATAAAATAATTTTATTTAAAATTTATAAAATAAATCATTTTAAGTTTATTAAATAAATTATATTAAAGTCCATTAAATAAATTTATTTAAGTTAACAGTTAAACTTTGAACTTGGCCTCGAGCTGCTTAGCTGTATACCCTGCGCACCTCTTCTCGTACTTTAACAGATAAAGGTTCAATCCAAGTACGTTCCTAAACTGAAAAATTCTTCTATAAATAATACCCAAATTTCTTTAACGAGCTTTTGACGCCTAGTGCAACTGGTCTGGTTCACAGACGACTAACTTCGATTAGGTCTTCGTATTATAACCTTGATTACATTGTTAAGCTTGCAACAACTTTATCGCTTCGGACACTCACTGTAAATAAACAAATATACTTTCACTGGAATCCTCTCTGGTACTTTAGACAACGTCTTCATTGCTACTTATATCTTGAATACTTCATTCACTGTTCTTCACTAACGCTTGAACATATAAATGAACCCCTTTCAGTAAGTATAACTTCAAAACTGCAGCTATCTTCTTTAACCTTTGTCTATATCTTGTTTTCAATTATTCAGATTCCTATGCTTCGAACACTGTCTATGTTACGACCGACATTTTGTGTAATATTATTTGCGAACTCTGTATATTATTAGAGTCGATTATAAATATACTTATTGATTGTACATTTGTGTGAATGGAACTTGCTGCATTATAAATTGCTTTATTTAAAATATGAATTTTTTTCAAAGCGAAAGTTTTATTAATTGCTCTTATTTTTTATTTATAAAGAATATTCTTTACCATGGAAAATATTCTTTTAAAAATTATTTCATTCACAAATCATAAAATTGATTTCATAAAATTTCTAAAAATTCGAGTTATTTTATGGTACAATTTTTATAATTTTTGAATGTTTATTTTATTTTATAAAAGTAAATCTTTGAAAATTAGTTGTTTAGTAATTAGCAATTTACATGAATACCCTTGCATGCAAATACCCACCAATTCAACTTGAAGGGCTAAAAAGACAATTCCAACCCCACTAACTCTCATTTTACTAGCCAAATTATGTCTTTGTCCTTGCATGGAAATTTACCCAACTTTTGCTAGAAGGTTACTATTGTCAATTACTAATTCCACTCACATTTAGTCAAATCAAAAGCATAAAAACAAGCACAAGTATCATGATCACTTCATTTTCACTCCACCACTTCACCTCCCCTTTTTCTCCTCCCTCCCCTCTCGGCTCCTCCCTCTCGGCCTTCCCATAGCCGAAGCCCCACCCCCTCTTTTCTTTATTTTTTATTCAAGCATCTATCTTCCATTCAATTAAATGTTACTTTCTATATCTAGATCATTCATAATCCAAAAAGTTTAGAGTGAAAAACCTATGTTTTGACCTTGCATGGTGGTGTTTTGTTAAACTCAAAGTGAACACCTTTGATTCTTGTGAATATAAGGTTTTGACCATGAGTTATATTATCATAAGGATGCGAATGGCTAGACATGAGTGTGTTACACTTATGCAAATGTTGTTTTCACCCTAATCCATTCGGCCATGACTTGTTAGGAGCCGAATGGATGGTGTTTTGTTGCCTTGTTCAATTCTTGTATGTTTTTGTGATAATAGCATGAATTTTGTAATAAAAACTTGATAAAACCCTTTGCATGCTAAGTGATCATTTAGTTATAGTCTATGTTAGTCTTGGATGTTGATTTTATGATAAAATTTATAATGGAAATCATATGATTTTGGTTTATGAAATTCGAAGGCATGCATGCATGTAATCAACTCATGATTTTTTTTGAAAGTTCTTGATCATTTGGATTGATAATTGTTAATAGGCTTTAATTACAGTTGAGTTAAGATATTAATTTTGGATTTGTGCTCCTTGATATGTGATTTTAATTCGAATATATATATAAAGAATATAAGTTGTTGTTTTTGAAAATTTGATGACTTGTAATTAGTGTAGTGTGTTAACTTTTGTTTTTGCTATGTTGCACCTTAGGTAAGGATGATCTCCACTAAGCCAATATTGAGTGTAGGAGAGTTAGTTTAGAGTGAGATTTGACCTTGTCATTATTGTGCACTTTGGGGCCCAAGTCACCAGAAGCTAGCACTAGGAGTATAAATTAGGTTTTAGGTGTTTGTTAGAGGTTTGTAAGTCGTTTGGTTAGGTGCACGAGTGGAAACACAAAATCTGTCCAACAGGGGACAGTTTTGTTACAACTTAGAAATGGGAAGTTTTCACCATGTCATAGGTAGGCCCTAATTAGGCCCCATTGGGCTTTAGTTATAGGGAGTGTCAGAGGAGTTTTTACAGTCATAGTTCATAGGATTTGAATTAGAATCATGTGTCATAAGTTAGTTCAAATCAGAACCCTTTTCTGCCCAGAAAATAGGGGAAATGTGGACTTTAAGCTTAGGCCTAGGGAGGCTCAAGCTAGGCCTTTGAGCCACACTAAGTTTGGGAGTTGACTTATGATCAGAGGAGTCTAGTGTAGAAGTTTTAGAGGTAAACTTGAAGTGTAAAACTGTCATAAGCACCAAAGAAACCATAGATGTCATCCTGAAATTTACTATAATGAGCACAATCACTTATCACATAGTTTTACAACACTCATGAGTGAAGATTTGGTTGACCACCATAGTTGAAAGATATTGTAAAGCCATTAGAGTGTAAGGCCCAATTCAGGGTCAATAGGAATTGGATGGTTTATTAAAGGCACTTCGAGTTAGGAGGCCAAAATTTGGAGTTTTGTCTAGTTTAGCGACCAAGAGACTTAGGTAAGTGGAGTGAGATCATCCAAGCTTAGTGATACAATATAGTATGTGTTATAGTATTTTGTACTTAAATATGGTATGTGAGCATAAGTGGCTATGTGTATTAATATACTTATAAGGTGCTTGTAAATATGTGTGTATATAGGCCTAAATGTCATTGTGTTTAATTTTGGTTTGCAAATAAGTTGAGTTGGTGAGAACATATTATAATGAGGTTATTATTATTTATGTAGGATCTCGAGACGAGGGTAAACTTGCCATTAAAGTCGAGTAAAGCTTCCAGTTGCTCCTACCTGCCAGTCTAGTCAAGCCTTTCTCAAGGCAAGTGATTCAACCTATCTTTTATTTACACTGCAAGTGTGCCATAACTAGTTCTTATATATGATGCGAGTATTCTAATTCACCTTGATATACATGAACCAAGTGGTTTCAAATCTATCTTGGTATTAAATGAAAATGACATGAACCCTCTAGTATTTATTGTAAGTAGTTAAACTTTACTTGAAGATTGCTATGCCAGTAAATCGAAAGTCATACCTTGCTAGTATACCAAAGTAATTATGATGTTGAACCATGAGCAAGTTATACCCATTAACCTTGTCTTGATACCTAAAAGTCAGTCGTTCCTTAACGATTGTTCATAATTGTTTGATAACCCTACCTTACCCTAAAGCATGATACTCTGTTGTACCTTGAGCTGATGCTCACTTTCTCTATTTTTTAATACCTAAATCTTATATGGAACCATTAATGATCACCTTCTTTATACTTTAATACCTATGTCTTATCTGGAACCATTACCTTGGACCTAGTTTGACTTTGTTCCTTCATACTATCCGATAACCTTGCTAAATTTCCTTGTCAAAATCCTTGTATATAGAAACCTTGCAATTTCCTTGATAAAATATAGTCTAGTTGATCATGGCCTTGAAATTTAGTGGACCTATTCCCTGTGCTTCAAAGTTGATCTAGAACCCTTGATAAAGATGCTTACTGTTTAAGAAATTAACCATCACTTGGCATCAGTTTTTAATAAAAAATTAGAATTTGATTTTCAGTCCCAAAGGGGGACAAATAATTTTCTTTAGATAGTGTATTTGGACTGAGACGCAAGTCCTTTCCGCTCTTAATTTGTAGGCTTAAAAGTTTCCTAGGGATCCCATTAATGTTCTAGAACCCAGCGAGGTCCGGGATTAATTTGGGCTAATCACCGGCTGTAATCCGTAGTGTCATAAAATGGTTTTTGATAAAGAAATGGTTTTGAATGGTTTTGTTACAAATAAATGATGCCATCACCCAAAAGTTTATCTCTTGTTATTATTAGCTCTTCCTTCACATTGTTAATTCCTTTATATTGATTTATGTATTATTTTGAATAGCACTTGTTGAGCATTTGGCTCACTACTTGCTTTCACCCTGATATTACAGCTAGCAGATATGGTTAGATTCAAGCAGACAGCACGTATGACTTGTGATGCCGATGCGTATGTTCGAGCTCAGGTAGATTAAGTGATCGTTTTGTGTGAGGACTCGATATTAAAAAAAATCAGGTTGTAATAGTTAATAATGTTGGGATGTTCCAAACCCTAAACTGTAAGATCTTGGATTCAGATGTATTTATTTTCTTTTGTTAGTCATTATAATAATTTGTATTTTATATATTTTTATATCGGGGCATGACAGGTTTTGGTATCAGAGCTACGGTTTAGAGTCCCTGGACAACCCAAATAGGTTATTGGATATATGTATAAGTTATAGGATATTATGCGAGAGAGTAGGTTAAGCAGATCTATCATTAATACTCCTCTTATATATATCTATGTATTGTATATTAGCAAAGGGCGCATTCCTCATCATCCTCTGGGCCGACTGACACAATTGTTTTCTCTGTGTATGCTGAGTTGAGGCGCGAGTTCGACATGCTTCAGGGAAAGTACAACCGACTGTTAGACCGATTGAAGAATGTGTATCCGGACAGCCGAAGCTATGAAGGAAAGCCTAAGGAGCAGATGACCGCGAGACTTGAGACTTTGGTTCAGTACGTCAACGCTAAGCTTGATGAGATGCCATCACACCGAGACCGTACCAGCCACTATATCATCCAGATGGTTGCAGACGAGCTCCAGAGTATTGTGAAGACGCTTCGAGAGGATAAGACTACCGAACCCCGTTCTGACGGAGTGGAGCCTTAGTTCTTTCCATTTTCTACCTCTCATGTTGTTGTATTATTGGACTTTGTAGAATTCCCTGTTGTTTCCTTTAATTAAGCATGTTATTCCTAGATTCAGACCTTATTCTAATCTTGATATACCTTGACCTTAAAATTTTATTATTATGCACTATTGTTCTATTTGCTTTCAATTGTTTTTACGCCTTTATATGCATCACCCTTATTGTTTAATTGGAAACCCGACCTCATATGTGAACACGAATGTCATGTGACACCCTACCCTCGAATTTATCCTAAATGGGCTGAATTGTTTCCAACTTTTATATGAATAAATCAAAATAAAATCAGAATAATTTTGTCAAATGTATTTTACCAAAATAGTTTATTAAATTAAATTATCTCAGTTCTGAGTTATTTATAAGTCTAACAATATACTTGTATAGAAATCTGTGAGTTAACACTTATAGAGAACTCTATAATGACATATCGATAAGTCATAATAAAGCTTATCGAGAACTCACTCGAGAAGTCTTAAGATGACTTGTCGATAAGTCAATTAGACTTATCGAGAACTCAGTTCTCTATATACTTTTGATCATTTTGATTCAGCCTTATGCTAATTTTTCATATTGAAAATGCAAATCAACATTTAGACAGTTTTCTTAGAATTGAAAAATTCCAAGCTAAATTTTTGAATTTTGAAAAATAAATATACAGAGACTTCTGAAATATTTATAAATCATATTCCTGTAAATTTCCAATTAAATCAAATTAATTTTGATTTACTAGAAATTAATCTGCTACAAAACACTAGTTGAGTTCTTGGCTTAGGATGAATAATTTAGCATTCCTATTTCACCTACTAGCCTAGTGAAAGTTGCTTCATCCAAAGATTTAGTAAAAATGTCAGCTAATTGTTTTTCTATTTGAACAAAAATGAGCTCAATGGTACCATTTGCAGCATGTTCTCTAATAAATGGTACCTTACATCAATGTGCTTTGTTCTATAGTGATTAACTGGATTAACCACAATTGATATAGCACTAGTACTGTCACACATAATTGGGATTTTGTGTAACTCTAGGCCATTATCCATTGGCTAATTTCTAATCCAAAGCACTTGAGCAAAACAACTTCCAGAAGTTATGTATTCAGCCTCAGCTGTGGAAGTTGACACAGATTGTTGTTTCTTGTTATACCAGGATACAAGTCTTTGTCCAAAAAACTGACAGCTTCCACTAGTGCTCTTTCTGTCAACCCTGCATCCAGCAAAATTTGCATCTGTGTATCCAACGGCTTCAAAACCAGTTCTCTTAGGATACCATAATCCCAAGTTTGGAGTCCCCTTCAAGTATCTGAAAATCCTCTTTACAGCCATCAAATGTGATTCCTTTGGATTGTCTTAAAATCTTGCACACAGACATGTAGCAAATATGATGTCTGGTCTACTTGCAGTTAAGTACAACAAATATCCAATCATTCCTCTATAGCTTGAGATATCTACACACTTGCCCTTTTTATATTCATCCAACTTTATAGTTGTAGACATAGGTGTAGATGTATGTGAATAATCAACCATACCAAACTTTTTTAATAAATCTTTGACTGACTTAGTTTGGCAGATGAAGATTCCATCACTTCTTTGACCGACTTGAAGTCCAAGAAAGTAACTTAATTCCCCCATCATACTCATTTCATATTCACTCTGCATAAGCTTGGAGAATCTTTGACAAAGCTTTTCATTTGTAGAACCAAAGATAATATCATCCAAATAAATCTGAACTAGGATCATATCATCACCATGCTTCTTGTAGTAGAGAGTTTTATCTATTGTTCCTCTAGTGAATCCATGTTTTAGTAGAAAATCTGACAGTGTGTCATACCAGGCTCTAGGTGCTTGTTTTAGTCCATAGAGAGCCTTGAGCAACTTCTATACAAAATTTGGAAGTTCTGGATCTTTAAAGCCAGGTGGCTGTTGTACATAAACTTCTTCTTCCAACTCACCATTAAGAAAAGCACTCTTGACATCCATTTGATATACTTTAAAATTTGAATGTGCAGCAAATGCAAGAAAAATCCTTATTGCTTCAAGTCTTGCAACTGGAGAAAAAGTTTCATCATAGTCAATTCCTTCCTTTTATGAGTAGCCTTTTGCAACCAACCTTGCTTTGTTTCTGGTGACAATTCCATTTTCATCCATCTTGTTCCTGTACACCGACTTTGTTCCAATTACACTTTTGTTCTTTGGCTAACTACCAAACTTTGTTTCTTTCAAACTGATTTAGCTCCTCTTGCATAGCAGATATCCAATCAGGATCAAGTAGAGCTTCTTCAGTTTTCTAAGGATCAATTTGTGAAAGAAAACAAGCATGCATACATTCATTTGCAGTTGCACTTCTAGTCCTCACTCCAGCATTGAGATCACCAATAATTGCATTTGCATTATGACTTCTATGCCCATTTCCTTTTGTGAGTTTGCTGACTTCTGTTTTCAGTTTCTTCTTCGTCATTGGTATGACTTCCAGAACCTTCATATCTTTCTCCCCCTGAGTTTGTGCTATCAAATTCAGGTATATGATATGAGCATCCATTCTCATGATTCACTTGTTCAGTTAACTCTTCATCAATTCTGTGATTTGTATTGACTTCAGATTCATCATCAGAATCACTATCAATGTTGAGATTTTTAAATTGTAGGGTCTCAGCTTCATTTTCACTAAGGCATTCCAAGTCTAGACATTTATCATCATCAAAAGTAACATTTGTGCTCTCCATAATTTTCTTCTGATCAATCATATAGACTTTGTATGCAGTTCTCTCCAATGAATATCCTAGAAAAATTGCCTCAAAAACCTTAGAGTCAAATTTTCCCACATATTCAGAGTTGTCCTTCAAAACATAGCACTTGCTTCCAAACACATGAAGATACTTCACAGTAGGCTTTCTTTTAGACAGGATTGAGTAAGGTGACTTTCCAAGATTCTTGTTAATGAGATATCTATTTTGTGTTTAGCATGCAATGTTCACAGCTTCTTCCCAAAAACTTGTTGGCAACTTTGCATCTTGCAACATCGTTCTAGAAGCCTCTACTAGTGTTCTATTCTTTCTCTCAACTACCCCATTTTGCTGAGGTGTTCTAGCATATGAGAATTCTTGAACAATGCCCTTGTCTTTAGAAAATTCAGTTAAGGTTGCATTCCTGAATTCTGTTCCATTATCACTCCTCAATCTTTTCACACAATTCTGATCTTTAGTCTGCTTCTCAATCTTCTTGATATGTTCAATTATGATATGTGGAGTCTCATCTTTGGAATGCATAAATTCTACCCATGTGTATCTTTAGTAGTCATCCACCATCATAAGTTCATATCTCTTTTTTAAAATTGACAGGACATTAACTGGTCCAAACAAGTCCATGTGAATAAGTTGTAAGGGTGCACTTATAGAATTTACAGTTTTACTCTTGTGACTTGATCTTTTCATTTTTCCCTTTTGACAAGCATCACAGACTTCATCTTGAGCAAACTCCAGATTAGGCATGTCTCTCACTAACTCCTTTTTGACTAGAATATTGATTACCTTGAAATTTAAGTGAGATAGCTTCGTATGCCATAGCTTGCTTTTCTCTACAGATTTCTTGGTGTAGAAGCAATAAATTTCATCCTTATTTGCTGAGTCTAAGTCTGCAATAAATAAGCTTCCTTTTCTTGCTCCCTTCAGAGCAACTTCACCAGTCTTTTTGCTGATAAAAGTGCATTCTCCTTTGTCAAATGAGACCTTGAAACCTTTGTCTACAAATTGACTAACACTAAGAAGATTCACTTTAAGACCATCTACTAGTGCTACATCTTCAATGACAATATTTCCAGAAATCAATTTGTCATATCCCATTGTGAAACCTTTGTCGTTGTCTCCAAAAGTTACTAATGGGCCAGCCTTCTCCTCAAATTGTGATAGCAGGGCCATATCACCTGTCATATATCTTGAGCATCCAATGTCTATGATCCATATGACTTTCTTTCCTTTACCCCACACACAATGATTTTAGGTGTATCTAGCAACCCAAGCAGCGTTGGGTACTTTTCTCTTGTTAATAGGTTTGATAGAGGTATTGTTTGATAATTCAGAAAGAATAGAATTCACTGAATGATGTGCATTGTCCTTTTTAGCTGAAGACTCAATATTGATTTCCTTAAGATCAACTCTCAGCTTGTGGCAACTTGTCATTACTTTCATGTTGCAAGGTATGCAATCAAATTGTCACAAAATGAGTAGGGATATTCAGTTTTTGCTTTATTGTACTTGCATGCTCCTACTCCTGGCTTACTAACAACCCTTTTGCAAAGGTGAGTTAGATGATTCACAGAGCCACATTTTTGACATTGTTTTCTTAGAGCATCTGCAACATATGCAACATTATTGCTTTTGTTTATCCCAAACTTTCCATTTGTATTCTTCTTCTTCTTTCTTGCATCTTCAGTTTTTACTTCCTTGACAGGTGTCTTGGAATCTTGGTTGACCATGGGCTTCTTTTCATCTTTGGAAGTTGGAGTTGATTCTGCATTTTTCATTTCATTGTCTTCATCAACAATTTATTTCTTTATGATTAAATCTTTTTCACTGAAATCTACTTCACATGCTTTGAACATAGGTGAACCAACCTTTCTCGACATAGTTGGGACATCTTCATTTTCAGTCACTTTTCCTTTATCAACAACGGCTTTCTTGTTGCTATTTAAAGCATCATAATCAAGACCAATAGCTATGTTAGCACATGGCTTATTTTTCTTATGGTACTGACCAACCAACTCAGATACATTTCTGAATGATTTCAGTTTCACCTCATTCTTCTCAATCTATTCTCTTCTTTTTAAAATTTTTATTTTCTTGCTTGACTGAATCAAGCTCTACAAGCAGCAGATCCAGCTTTTGCTTCTCACTCTCAAGCTTCTTATTAACTTTTGTTAGCCTACTGACTTCTTCAGTAGCTGCTACCAAGCTAGTGTGTATATGAAACATCTCCATACTCATCTTTTTCATAGTCTCCTTATATTAACTAGCATTTAAATCAATAATGGTTAGAGTTGGTACCTTTAATTTTGAAGTGGATGCTTCTCATGCTCAAAAGCCATATGTGCATAGTTTTCAACTTTTTCATCCTCATCATCAACATCAGTATCATCCCAACTCTTTCCTTCTGCAATATAAGCTTATCCAGTCTGTTTCTTCAAGAGAGCTTCATACTTTGCTTCCATTTCCAAGTAAGCTTTATCCTTCTTCACCTTTTTAGGCTTTTTGCATTCAGTAGCAAAGTGACCTAACTCATCACAGTTGAAGCACCTTATCTTTGATTTGTCCACATATCCTATTTTGTAGCCACCTTTGCTAGCTGAATTGTACTGAGGTTTTGGTTTCCAATTATTGCTATTGGAAGATTATCCATTGCCTTTGATTGGTTTTGGCTTCTTGACTCTTATGTTGGAAAATTTTCTAGCGAAGTAAGCCAATGATTGGTCCATTTCATCTAGCTCATCCAAGGTGTAATATTCATCTTCCTCCAGCTCCAATACAACTTGCTTATGAGGTCCTTTGTTCTTTTGTTCCATAGCTTGAACAACTGAAACTTGATCATCTTGCTCATCTTCACTTTCTTCTCTGTCATTCACAATAAAAGCACTTGAACCATCAACAACATGACCATGATGTGCTTTTAATGACTTTTTTTCCAGCATTTCAAGTTCATAAGTTTTCAAGATTTCATATAGAACTTCCAAAGTCATTCTGCTTAAATCTCTTCATTCTCTAATAGCTGATATTTTTTGTTCAAGATGGTCAGGAAGAGCTAGCACTCAGCTTCATAATATTTATCATGCAGCTATAAGTCATTTATTAATTTATTGAACCTCTAAAAAACTTCATTAATTCCTTCTTTTGGTTTAGCCATAAACCCCTCATACTGAGAAACCAGAATCCTCCTTTAGTTTGACCTAACTTCCTCTGTTCCTTCACACATAATTTCTATCTTTTCCCATATCTGTTTGTCTATATCATAGTTGACAATATTATTGTACATTACATTGTCAAGTGAATCTATTAAAATCAGCTACAAGCCACTATCCAGAGAAACTTTTTATTTTTCAAGTTCAGTATATTCTGGAGGATCTTTAGGAGCATAATGTGCTGGAATAACCATGTCTCCATCTGTAGATTCCTCAACTCTTACCATGGGGGTGAAAGGCCCATTCTTAAGGATCTGGATATATAATGGGTTGGCCATCCTTATGAACAACATCATTTTCTTTTTCCATAATGTGTAGTTAGATCTGTCAAAGGTAGGGATTTCGATACTGCTGAGCTTCTGTGTATTCATTCTTCCAAGATCTTTAATCTGTTTGCTTTCAAATTTTGCTCTGATACCACTTGTTAGGTAATGAATACAACACAGGGGGTGAATGTGTTTTGGATTGTTTTTAAGATTTTTGAACTGTTATGGATGTGGTGAACAAAGTAATCTAACTTGCAGAGATAAAGTGTTTTAACAGAAATAATAAAATATGCACATGAACACTCTATCTTCAAAACTCACTTAATTTTATATCAAAATCAAGTATGCCTTGATACAAATTTCTGGGTTCTTTTGATAAAGAACTCAACTTCTTTCTTGAGAGAGTTACAAGATTTTCTAGATCTATTTTTTACAACTAAAACAAAGAATCCAGTGTTTACTTTATAAAACTAGTAAACACAAGTTTTACACAGCATGCAATAACATGTACTAAACCTTACTTTAAGTTAACTAAAATTTTCTATTTCTGGCTTAGTGTATATTTGCAAATCGTGATTATCTATGACTTTACTTTGTCAGTTAATCTTGGCCTTTGATTTTATACTCTTCAAGCTGCTTTTTGTAGACTTTTCAAATCAGTGATTGATTTGTTTGTTGATTGATAATCTTGGATCTTTAACTGGTCTGCATTTTGTACTTTGAATTTCATATCGAGATCTCTAGTTTGTTATATAGAGAACTCGACATCTCGATAAGTATAATGACTTATAGAGATCTCTTATATCTCTATAGTTATTTTGACTTATCTAAGTCTTTGAGTTCTCTATAAGAGAATTTGGCTTGTCGAGATCTCCAATCTTTACATCTTCATTTTGGCTTGTCGATATCCCTGAGTTCTCTAATGAAGAAATGACTTGTCGATATCTCAGAGATATCTATATGCATTTTGACTTATCGATATCTCTGAGATCTCTAATGATAATTTGACTTGTCGATATATCCAATCTTCATATCTTCATTTGGCTTGTCGATATCTCAAACACTTCTCTATAAGCTTTTCTTGACTTCTCGATAAGTCATTCTGGAGTTCTCGAATGACTTCTCTATATGACTTCATATGTGACTTGTATATTTCTTGACTTAGAATGTTTTTCTTAAAACATAGTTATTCAACTCCAAGCTTCTTCACACTTTCTCCGAGGCATGATCTTCATGATCTTCTTTCAGAGTTTATTCTTAGGCTTGAAACTGTTTACAGAAAAATACCCCAGTCTAATCTATTTACACTTTTACAGACTCAAGTAATACAATACAAAATGCAAACTTGGATTATCATACAACTTACTTAGGGATGTCAATTTGACTTAGTCTTGTTATAGTACATGCATGTTTTGTACAACAATATTAGTTGAGTTAAAGAAATTTCTTAATATTCCTATTTCACAAAATATATCACCATCTTCTAAACGTTTAAGTATAATTTCATGTTATTTGTGTAGAATCATTTATTTTTTCTTTTATATGAAGCCGCAAAAAAATTCCCAATTCGAGATAGACGATCAAAAAAATCACTCACATAAAGGGACACCAATCCATTACTAGTTGCAAATGTACAATACCACTTTTCGATGATAAATGAAGTATCACTTACATGTTTCACCGAAATATACCTTTCAATAACATCAACTTGTTTTGTTTGCAAATCTCAATACAACAGACATTTGTTTTTATAAAGAAATTTCACTAAGAAATATAACAAGACTCATCAACCATAATTGTTATAAAACTATTCTTAGTATTAGCCAATTTAAAAGAATTTGAGCATGAACTTTTATTAATTTCTTTTGTATATAAGGGGATATAAATTAACAATTTCATGAAGCATTGGAAGATGATGTTTCTCCAACTTCTGCATTATTCTCATAATACCATTCGATCATCTCAAGAAAGTTCCTATTTTCAAATAATTTGAAGACTCTTCATGTCCTTCGAAAACCAAACCTTTGTTACAAAAGTAACTGAATATTTTTTTTATGCCCTAGTAAAACATCTTCGATAATCAACCTCAATTTCATATCCCTAGACAGAAAAATTATATGAAATATTTTGCTTCTAATTTATAATATCTTGGTGACGTCTTGTAGCTTCATTTTATGAGCTACCATTTAATCCAAGTTGTGCTCTAAATTTACGTAGTGTCTTCTTCATGTTACTAAAGCTAGTTGTTTTAAATGCATTTTTTCTTTCACTTACTGAATCTAGTTGTTGTAAAGCATTTTTTCCAATTTTATCAGCCCTGTCTAAATATATTATGTAATATTAATATAATACAATAACAAGGGGTTCACTAAGCAAATTTAATCTTAAATGCTCTAATTATTATTCATAAAATATTCATTTCAACCATTAATACTCATTATTTATTACATAATTAATACCTTTATATAAAATTTTACTTTACATTTACCCGAAATTAATATCTATTTATACCCAAACATTAATACTCATAAAATCTGTATCTCATACTTATTCCCTCAATTAAAACATCACTAATATGCATATTTATAATTATAAAATTTATTTCATCTCATCATTGATTTATTAAAATCTATTAATTATTGCATATATAGCATGCATCTATAACTCATTATCATGTAGTGATTACGAATACATATGCAAATATACATACTCATATATACATCCAAAACCCAATACAAACAAGGTCAGTCAAGGCCTATCACGGTGTAAGAACGGCCCAGGTCGTCAAAGTCCACGAACATAAACTATTCGTGGGCGAGGCCCAAAACGACTGGAAGACTGGAGACACGACATCCAACATGGCTACAAGGAAGGCTCTAGAATCCGTTGCCTTACAACAATCCTATTTACCATCTAAGTTGGAGACTTATCCACCAAGTCTCCCAACACAAGTCTAACTCTAGACTCACCTCTATATAAAGGGCTCTACCTCTCAATCTAAAACTGTGTTTTTGGCTTGATTCTCTGCAACACGGAGATACGTAGGCATCTTGTAAGGACAGTTAGTCCACGAACGCGAGAAAAATCATTTAAGCTCGAAACTCACAAACCCTAGCATTAAATACTAATAAATCCTAGTTTTTATTCCATAACATGTTACACAACAACAACCATGGTGAACACATGGAGCAGAACTAACGGTGAAAGCATCGATTCAATACCTACAAGGACACTCTCATCCTCCATTAAGATTCCAGCTCACTCAACCTACGTCACACAAAGCGGGGGAGTTCCAGCTGCAGCTACTGACGCCCGACCTCAAGGGACGAATCCCCTGATCTAAGATCCACTTACAGGGACGAATCCCCAACTCTCCAAGGGACGAATCCCCCTCTTCAATAGCTGCATGCGCTGTTAAACTCTCAACCCGTGGGGAACGAGTTATCAACGGTCGTGACTCTAGAAAGTACCAACCCATCTTACGAGATGCCTTTATACCCCTAAGGTTGAAGGAAGTGGCTTCGATAATCAAGGTGAAGGACAAGGGCTGACGCCTCAGTACATTCGTGGCTTGGCCCCAATCCCCGCGGTTAGAATTTTGACTATTCATTTTTGAGCTTAGTACGTAAATGTTACAGTTTGGGGGAGATATGTGGTGTAAATGTCTTTAAAAAAATAGATGTATGATAGTAGTCATAAATTAAACAAAAAAAAGAGAAATAAAAGTGGTATACTTGACTTGGTTGGGATCATCAATACTTGAGTAATTAAGTCTGAGAGGATTTCTTTCCTAGTAACCTAAAGCCTTTATGGTTTGAAATTACTGACCCAACACTCATTACATGAGTATTAGTGCATAAATCTTATAGGATCTCGACCATTGCACCATTAAATAAGCTACTTAATATATATATATATATATATATATGTGTGTGTATAATATGATTTGCAAAATCTTTTGGCAGTCATAATTCACTTACACTGAGGAGTCACTTACCCTTTAGACCGAGCTTGTGAAGTATTATGGCGGTCGTAACTCACTTACACTGAGGAGCCTTAACCTTAGGCCAAGCATATAAAAAACCATATATAGTTACATAGTAGTATTGTATCAATGTTAACACTGAATGATGGCTATTGCTGAGTAACGAAGTGTTCAAGATCTATTCTAGTATTCAACTTGGGAGTTATTAAGCCGCATGGCTTTTCATGTTGAAACTTGTATGTCTTTTTCTTGGTTCAGTAGAGAGCATGTTGTTAAGTTAAGCGCGCGTGTGCACATACACACACATTTGCACTTATGTTCACAATGTGGTGATCTGGGGTGTGAGCTTGATATGTCTAAAATTGTTACAAATTTTGAAGGTTATATCTGACTTGGCATAAACTATTATATTTGAGATCTTTTGAATTGTCGATCTTTAGGTGTGATAGTTGAATATTCCATGAATTTGATGGATTTTGTGGGTACATTTACTATGGGACATCACGAGATCCTACTCATCCACTAGGGCTACCTATGTGTTTAAATGACTTGTTGCATATGTCAAATGTAACCGTGATCACCTTAAGAAAGTGGTATTAGTTAGTTGTATATAGTCATATTAGTTTAGATTTACTTGAGGACAAGCAAAGTCTAAGTTGGGGGTTTTGTTACACGATAATTTTATTGATATTTTGCAATATATTTTACCTCGTTAGCCTTGTTATATGATACTTTAGTCCTAAATAATTATTGTTAGTTGTCATTAACTTGGACGGACGCTAAGTTGGTGATTATTTATATTTGTAGGGAGTTTTAATGGAGTGCGGTGCAAGAGGCGATGAGGAAGCTAAAAGAAGACAAAAATTAGAGAAAACATGTCTTGAGCTTTGGCTCAAGGGGACTGACCATATCAACTTTAGCTTTATTTCAATTCAAGATCCCTGAGCGTGTTTTCAGGGGTCTTGAGGAGGATTTTTCAACAAGTTTGAAGGCCCTTAGTATGACATTCAAGGGGCTTGAGCTAGATTATTAAAAACACATTTTTACGGCTAAAAAAGCTGATCTAAGTTGAAAAGATAATTTAGTTAGGATTATACATATATCGCATGTATTATTGAGATTGATAGAGAGGTCGAGAGAACTCAAACAAGGATTGAAGGGATTCACTCCAAACTTAAGTTATTTCATCAAGTTGTATCTTTCTTAATTTTATACTCTTGTCATAATGGTTTAAATTATATATATGCGTTTATTTACTTCATATATTATGAGTAACTAATTCCATAATTTGGGAATTAGGTAATATTCATTGGTTAAATATGATTATGCGATTGTATTGTGATTTCTCTGCCTTTCTAATCTGTCGTAGAGTACACAATTCAGGGAGTCGTGAACCCTTTGTTGTATCTTTAGGAATTGAAAAAAATCGGTAGATAATTTATAATTCTAGTTTATGAGGAGATAAACATAATTCAATTATTTAATTGGGAGATTAATATATAAGTTATGAAATAGAAATTTAGTGGTTTTAAACAGTTTATAATTATATGTTGATTGATCATGATAATGACCTCAATGTGTAGTTGTAGGCATTATAAGACATTTTTTTAAATTCGATTATTTTCACAAAAAGAATTTCGCGGATACAAGCTAACGCTTTGGGCTAACGCTACAGACACTTATTTAAACCTTCTAGAGTCGATGGACAGACTTTGTATTATTTCCAATGAAATCACATTCATTTATGTATTGTATTTCACCAAAGAAAAATTTCTTGGGAGAGAATACTATAAATTTTAGTGGGATGTGTTAGGTAATGAATACAACACGGGGGGGGGGGGTGAATGTGTTTTAGATAATTTTAATGGCTTTTTGTTTTTCTTAAGCTTGGTGAACAAAGCAGATAAGAAATGTACCTTGTAAAGATAGTATACTTTAAATAAGATAGTAATACATGCACAGGAACACACTATCTTTCAAAACTTCACTTAATTTTATATTAAAATCAAGTATGTGTTTTGCTACAAATTTCTGGGTTCTTGTTATGATAAGAACTCAGCTTCTCTCTTGAGAGTTACAAGATATTTCAGATCTGTTTGTTACTCTCTAAACCAAAGCAACCAGTGTTTACTTTATAAAACAGTAAACACTGGTTATTACACTGCATACAGTAGCATGTACTAAACCCTATTTTTGGATATTTAAATCTTTCTATTTATGGCTTAGTGTATCTTTTCAAATCTTGCACGCCTGTGACTTTACTTTGCCAGTTAATCTTGGCATTTGATCTTGTACTCTTGAAGCTGCTTTTTATAGACTTGTCAATCCAACTGATTGGATTGTTTGTTGATTGATAATCTTGGATATTGAACTGGTCTGCACTTTGTACTTTAAGTTTTACCTCGAGATCTCCAGTTTGGTATATACAGAACTTGACATCTCAATAAGTATAATGGCTTATCGAGATCTCTCATTACTCTATAGTTATTTTAACTTGTAGAGGTCTTTTAGTTCTTTATAAGAGAATTTCGCTTGTCGAGATCTCTTATCTTCATGTCTTCACTTTGGCTTATCGATATCTTTGAATTCTCTAGTGACAAGTAGACTTATCGATATATCAGAGATCTCTAGTGATATTTTGACTTGTCGATATCTCAGATATCTCTAGTGATATTTTGACTTGTCGATATCTCAGAAATCTCTAGTGATATTTTGACTTGTCGATATCTCAGAGATCTCTAGTGATATTATGACTTATCGATATCTCTAGAGTTCTCTATTGAAGAAATGACTTGTCGATATCTCCAATCTTTATGTCTTCAGTTTGGCTTGTTGATATCTCTTAGTTCTCTAGTAGCTTTCCTGACTTCTCTATAAGTCATTCTGGAGTTCTCGAATGACTTCTCTATAACACTAAATTTGTGACTTGTAGAGATCTTGACTTTGAACATTTTTCTCAAAACAGATTTATTCAACTCCAAGCTTCTTCATAATTCTTCTGAGGCATGATCTTCTTGATCTTCTTCCAGATAGAATTCTTAGGCTTGATACTGTTTACAGAAAAAGTCTCCAGTCTGCCCTTGAACATTTTTACAGACTTTAAATGTTACAATACAAAATGCAAACTAAGATTACAATACAACTTACTTAGGGTTGTCAATTTGGCTTAGTCTTGTTATAGTGCAGGCATGTCTTGCACAACAATCTCCCCCAATTTGTGAGAAGATTGCTTATCACAAATTCATGCCTGTTAACAAGATTAACCCCAAGCTACAATGGAAAATTTGACTAAAATATAAAAATTGACACAATTGCAACATTTATACATTAGGTGGTTTACAGAGTTAAAATTGTTACATCCATCAGATAAAGACTGTTTTTTCTTCTGTTTCTTCTCTAATGAGGTCATTTAGGTAAACAAGAATTTCAAGTTCTTCTATGATTGGTGTCCCTGTTAGAGCTTCCACAAGTTTGAGTCTGTCTAGCTTTGGATAATTATCTAGCAAATCAATCCTAAATCTTGTGAATTTGTCAGCTTTGATATTTAGAAATTTTCCATCCTTATAAATTCTGCTCATTCCTTTGGCCTTGAGTTCTTCTGATCTTTTAATGTACATTTCAATTTCCTCATTATACTTCCTTATCTTCTCCTCATATTCAGCTTCATTCCTTGCTCTTCTTTCCTCCCTTAAAATTAACCATTCAGCCAAAATAGATCTCCATGCTCTTGTAGCAGTATCCCTATCCTTTAGTAAACTTATCACTCTCTTGATTTCTGTGGGAAAGAAGAAGTCCATTAAGTTGCAGCCATGAAATGTGAAAGACCCATCCTCATAGTAGATTCTTACTTCCCTTAGAGTTACAACCCATACTCTAACTATTTCCTCAGCTAGTTGTTGAAAATAATCTTCATCTGAGATGCACCAATTTAGAAGTAGAAAATCACTTCGCTTGAAACAGTTCCAGATGGCCCTCTCAGTAACTTTTACTTTTTCAGTATGCTTGGCTTTCTTAGATTTCCTCCCAACAGACTTGTAGTGAATTTTGAATGATGGCTTGACAGAAGGTAGGCTTGCAATTTTCTTGAGAGATGTTTGGCTTGAGGTGATTGGTATTTTTAGAAAGGTGTTGGCAGTCTGTTTGTATAGGAATTTAGGCTTTGAGGTAGGCTGAGGTTCAATATATGAGTTTGTTGGCTTTGAGGTTTGAGCTTGAGTTGTTTGGATTTTTAGGGTTTATTGGTGTGGTCCTGAGCTATCTTCCTTTTTCTTCCTTCTTATCTCACCCCCTTTCTTATTCTCATCATCCTTCTTCTTTTCATCCTTGCTTCCAGCAGCCTTAGAGGATTGACTTGGATTTGAGCTAGAAGGTTTTTGATCATCTTTCTTCGGCTCATCATCATCCAAGTTATCCTTATAGATTTGAGTTTTAGGCAAGTTGGCTTCAGAATTCCTCAGATATCTCCCCAACAGCTTAATCATTTCTTCATCTTCAATAGTCTTGTTTTGCTTGACTTTCAAATCAGACTCCAGAATCATGATAAGCTTTTTGTTGGCCATGACACATTGTTCAGGAAACTGGAAGTATTTGAAGTGTTTGGTGGTAAGACAGATGTATGCCACTCCCTTGCTTGGCTGTAAATATGCTTCTGGAAAAGCAGCCACTTGAGCATTCTTCAATTCATTTAGCAAAAGAGTGTCTTCATGAATCACTCTTTGAACTTTGCTTATCAAAATGTCCAATTCAGATGCCCTTCTAGAGATAAGATAGTTAAGGGACACATACATACACCTTTCTACCCCTGAGTCATTTATATTTACTACAATCCTTCTCTCCTGAAAGTTATCCTTTGTCACCAAGATCGCCCTTATAGAATTTATTGTCATGTTCAAGGCCTTCTTGTAAGTGAAGAAAATTGTTATTTAGAGAAGCCCTGAGAGCCTTGAGTAATTCATCAAATTCTCTGCTCAGACTAGGTCCCTCGGCTGCTCTGATAAGCCTCTCCATTCCAATATCAACTTCTTGAGATTTGCTCTTGTCAGCAGCTTGGACAGTTGAAGTAGATGATCTTAGCCTAGCCTCTATCTCCCCCTTAGTCTTGTTGGAAGGCATGATAAGAGGAGTAGGAATTTCGGGCCTCACAGCTTCAGGAAGTGCCGTCAATGGGATATTGAGTTTACCCATGATGGCTCCCAAAGCAACAGAATTTTGCATTTGTAAATGCTTGTGGGAGTCCACCAATGCTTGAATATCATCCTGTTGACTCTTCACCAGTGTAGTGAGAGCATGCACTTGAGCTGTGAGCTGGTCATTTGAAGACTTCAAGGTGGAGACTTGTTGTTGAATAGACTTGATTTGAAGATTTGTAGATGTAGAGGCAGGTGGATGAGAGCTTGTCGATGTTGAGGAGCCAAATGTTGCTTCCACATCCTGTTTGATACCATCCATAAGCAATGTAGAAGGCTCATATCTGGTCTGGTGAAGCTGGTCTAGCTTGATGTATGTGTCATTTGAATTGGAGATTTATTGTTGGACCACTTCATGAAGAGCAATGAAGGATTGTCTCAGATTCTTGACCTCTTTTTCCACAGAATTCAGATCAAGCCTTACGATTTAATCAGCAAAATGTTTAAATTTGCAGGTGATCTTGACTTGAGATGGTATGATCTTATCCATTTTCTCCTTCACCAGCTTCCTTATCTTTTCTTCATGACCAGTCATTTTTACTTCTAGAGCTTTACCAAAGAGGTGAAAAGCCTTAAGCTAAGCTTTGTAAACTTCTGTGACTGCATCATAAACATCCTATGGAGTCAAGGCCTTGGCATTGCTTCCAAGAATAGTGACATATTCATCCCTAAACCTAGCCAAGACTTGATCCATCTCCAAAACAAAATCCTTGGATAGCCATGCATCTACATTCCCATCTTGTTCTGCATCATTTATAATTTCCTCCTTCTATTTTTCCACTTCTTTATTGTATGTTAGCATAATGGCTTGATAGTCCTGATTGCTCGTGAGATGTTTGCTGATCCAGAAATCTACTCAACAAGAAGATCATACATAGATGTAGGTTGAGAGTCAGATGTTTGCAGCCATTGAGAGAGAAGATGTGGTTGTTGAGGTTGTGAGGTTGATGGTTGCTGTGAAGGGTCAGAACCACCTGTGACAGGAGTCACAGTTTGACTCACATATTTCTCTGTGTTTGTGACAAGTTGTTGTTCCTCACATGTAGTGGGAACCTCCAATTGAATTGGAGGGGATTTGACTGGGTTACTGTCATGTGCACCAGTCTCAAACTCTTGTATGTCTTTCACCACACTGTCACTTAAATGTGCTATACTTGCCTCCTCTATGACATGATCATTGGCAACTGTACTCCCAGCTTCAATTATCAGAGCAATTTCAGCCAGGTTTTGTGGGGAGTTATTCCTGGAACAGGAACCTCCAATTGAATTGGAGAGGATTTAGATAGCTCCCCCTCAGGAGTACTACCCTCAAAGCTAACAGTCTGTAAAGACTGATTTGCACATGAAGGTGCATTTGTGATTTCCATGGGGTCTTCAGTAAAAACTGATGAATCCCCAATGTTTGTGTTGGTGTCATTATGGTCTACCCTATCATGTAGCCTCTCACCAAATAATTGTGGTTTCTGGGTGGTGAGCAAGGTTTCTTGAACCAAGTAACTTGACTAGGGCAACACTTGAGGATTTGATTCAAGTATTTCAGTATTGGAAGTAGAAATATTAGATATAAGATTGTTAAGCTCAGGATTGAGTGTTGGCAGCTCCCCTTGAATGGATGAGGGAGCTTCAAGGGATGTGCTCTCCTTGTGCGTGCCATCATTATTTCTCCTACCATAAACTTGGATTTGTTCAAGTTTTGGCTGTGCAGACTCTTTACAGGGTGCATAGGAATTTCTCTTCCATCACCTTCAGTAATCATTGGACTGTAATGAGAAGTCTTTGTACCAGAGATTCTGAATAGATCTCTTATAGCCTTCAAAATGTATTCTGACCATCTTCTCGTAATATCAGATTTTACTTCCAGAAGATAGTGAATATGTTGAATTTCTCTGATAGACTTCTTTAATACATTAGTATCAGTTAATCTATAAGTCCTTCCATCATTGAGAAATAAGAACAATTTCTCTTTTAGATTCTCCTTATCATGAGCATCTATCACAACTTGAGCAGACAACACCTTGTCAATGTGCCTTTGTTTGATTTGTTCATATGGTTTGTCTTTCAATATGAAAGGATCTCTTAGAGTAACCTCTACTCCTGTTTGAATCTTCTCTTCGTCAGAACCTAATCCAGCTCTATCTCTAGGTTGCTTGGCTTTCAACCCAAATGTAGCAAGTTGATTAATCATGAGATTGGATTTTGGTTCAACTGGAGTAGCTTTCTTCCATAACAGCTTCTTCTTATCAGCAATTGTCATTTTATCCAAATCAAGTTGAGCATTGTCAGTAGTTGATGTCTTGATAGCTTGATCAGAATATGTTGTTTCTTCTGTACCTTCCTGTCCTTTATTCTGAATAACAACTTGAGCAGTGTCAGAGGTTGTTTTAGAATCTTCAAATATCTTTCTTCTTTTCAGAATTTGAACAGTTTCATCTTCAACAAGATTATCATCAGATACTTGAACCATTTTACACACTGGTTTCATCAGATCTTGAGAAGTATTCAAGTCCAGTGACTTGGTTGGTTCATAAATTTTTCCTTTCCCTTTGTCTTTGGGATCACTCTCAGTCTGTGATCTATTATTGAACTTTGAAGTTTTAGAATTTGACTTTTCCTTGATCACAATGCCTTTTTCCTTAGGCCTTGGAGGTTTCTTTGCATCGGAAGCTTTAGACTTAGGATTTGTCTGCTCAACAGTAAATCTAGCTTCTTCCTCCTTGAGAGTTTCTAAATCCATTCCTGGATTGTGTTTCAGAAATAATCTTTTTGCTATCTCCTCATCAAGTGTCTGGATTTTAGGATCTTTATAATAAATAGTAGTCTGCTTCCCCTTTAACTTCAGAGTTTGCAAAAACTTCTGAGAGTCTTCAAATCCTGACTGAAGCAGAATATCAGAACTTGACATCAGACTTTGCTTATCACCACTTGACTTCAATCTTTGAGCATTCACAGCATCAGAACTTGACTTGTTCTGAATAGAAGATTTTCCTTGAACTTTTCTTTGACCTCTGCTTTTTTCAGAGTTTCCCTGGTCATCACCTTTATAATCCTTTTTCTTCAGTTCTTGAGTAGGTGAGCATTTGGACTTAACTACCTTCTCCCCCTTTTTGGCATCATCAGGAAGTAAGAGAGAAAGAAGAAGTTCAACTAAAGATTGAATTTCATCCAATTGAGCTTTCTGAGAAGCTTGATTAGCCAGAACCTCATCAATTTGGGCATGTTGCTTCTCTTGAGTTTTCTCAATGGTTGCAACTTTTTCAGAAATAGGCCTGATATACCTGTTCTTGTCAAGCTTGATTTGTAGATTAAACTTATCAGCTTGTTCCCTGAGTGTATCAACCTTTTCATGAGTAGAAGTATGTAGACCTTGAAGATGTTTTATAGATAGAGCTGTGATCTTGAGTTGTGTCTTGAAATCAGCATTTATGAGCAACTCATCAACTTTTGCAATATGCTCTGTAAAAATTTTAGAACATGGAATAAAATCTGATTCATTCCACTTCTTGGTCCACTCAACACCTCTGTGAGTATCCTCCCAAGGAATAGGTGCTTACTTTTCAACAGATTTATTCACCAATTCTTCCTTACCCAGAGTAGGTACTGGAGTCTCAACAGAAACACTGTCATCAGAACTTGAGGAAGACTCATTCTGTTCTGATAGCTCAACAGTGTGTGAAGCTACTGGAGATTCAGGGATAACATCATCTAAATTCTGATCAGCAGAATTTATCTTCAGAGCTGGTGTCTTTGATGTAGATGGAGCTTTCAGATAAAGAACTTGAGGTATATTCAAATTATGAATATCTATTTCAGCATTATCAGTTTGTTCTTTAGCATCATCTGTAGCTTTAATAGGAGAGACATGAGGGGTAACAATTGTGTCATTAGAAGTGTCTTTGGCTTGAGCTGGAAGGGCTTCAATGATAATTGGTTCTTGTGAGATCAGAGATTCCTGATCCCCTTCCTCAGCTTCTTCAGTATCTTCTGATATAGCCTTAGCCAAATACCTACTAGCCTTCATTTTCTTCAATCTCCTTGCCAATGAAGGAGTTGCTTCAGCAGCATCTGAATTTAAAGATTTCCTTTTCAAAGTATCAGAACTTTGAGCTGCTTTTTCTTTTTGAGAAGTAACATTCTCAGCTTCTACTATCACAGGTTCAGATGCATGAACTCGTGATTCAATTATTTCCTCAAATCATCAAAATTTATTATTGACCATTATTGAATCAAAACATTCATCACAGGATAAAGTTAAAAATCGATGAAGTAAAGATTAAAAAATTGCAATTAAAACATGCACAGTCACATAATTTGAGAAACAAAGACCAAATCTTGCAATTTAAAGGAAATTTCATTAATATATCAGATGAGTACATTTCATGAAATTTATCAATTACATGCAAAAGTTACAAGATAGTCCTATTCTAAGATCCTTAACATCAACAACCTTAGTCCTAGTCTAAGAAGACTGACAAAGCTGACGGTGAAGAGAAACGAATGGATGATAATTAATTCTTCTTCCTACTTTCAACAAAGAGAATAGCAAGACGAATTATTTGCTCCTGCTGTTTAAGAATACGAAGATGAACTTCTCTTTGGAAAGTCATCAGATCATTTTTAATGTTGCCTGGAAGTTAAATCCAGATGTCGAATGGAATGCTGTTGATAGGATATACAGTCGGAATTCCATTTCGAAAAATGGTCACAGTTTCTGTACCATAGCAGTAAAACCAACTTAGTGTGCCATTGTTTGAGAGAAATGAAAAGATGTGATTTTACTGATGAATGATCAGTCATTTAAATAGGCAATGGAATACCAAGGGACGCGAGGACTGGTTAATGATTACAAGTAAAAACAATGATCCCTCGACTCCCTAGACTGATGTGTAATAATAACAGTCAGTAAAAGATCTAAAGCAAGAGTTAATGGAAACGGGAAATAATTAACAATTACTGTGCACATGCAGTTTTTCAAGACATACACGTTAACCACTAACCCATAATGATTATGACTATTTTTATCTTACCAAATTTATTCTGATTTAAATATGACCGTTTCAGATTTTACCACAAATAAGTCAAGTAAAGAAAAATGCCACGTAAGCATCAAAAATTCCATCAGGATTTAATATCAGAACTTAACTTATATCAGATTTTAACAGTCATCAGAACATGGCTTATGTCCTCAAAAAGTGAAAATCTTTTTCTGTGATTCTTCATACAAATACTGACTTGTTTTCTTCAGAGTTTAATGATCAGAACTTCCATCAGAACTTTTCCTCAGAATTTATGCAAATGACATTTAACTGTTTGTCAAAAATAACTTAATTGAAAGGAATATGTCCTAAGTCCAATCAGGTATTAGGATTTAGGAATAACTCTTTATGTAATCTGTTTTGATTTCATTGATATTAATAAAGACTTGTTTTGTTTTTATTACGGGCTTTATCTATTTAAGTGTTTAAATAAGATATACCATAGTTTAGAGTAAAGCTTTTTATGGATTATGATGAGATCATAATAGTGAGACCTAAAAGATGATAACTCTAAACTTAAATAGTTCCTGGTCATAGGATTACTAATTGGTAATTAATAATCCGCAAAGATCGGTACATACTATGCTTGCTTCATTATGAAGGATGTCTGTTCTCATAGACATTTGTGTGGTGACACTATAGCTAGTATGTAGGTGCTTATTATAGAATAAGTTCACTGAACATGACTCGCCCAGCTGAACAACTGATGGAGTTCACTCACGTGTCAGCAGTTGTTCGCGTAGTGATAGTTGTACAAGTATCCTTAGACTTGAGGTCATCATAGTCATCTTGTGTACACTGAACTATGCTTTGGTTTAGTTCTTAGTCTCCAGGGACAATTATTAGGGCTCTTCCGGGTATAGGAATTTGTACACGAAGATAGTGTATGATCAATAAAGGATCTACCCCTTCCAGTGAAGGAAGCGAATGTTCAAGGCTGATCCACTTATGCTAGTTCAGGAATCTCTGGCCAGAGTAAATGAAATTAGAAAGGAGTTTCTAATTTGCATAGAACTACGCATAGTAAATGGTAAGCAAAGTGATTGAATTAGATAGGCTTGACACGAGATCCATGCCTTGTATTTAATCGGGACATTGTAGGGTAGAAGGAGTTTATTGTACGGTAACTATTCACTGACAGGTTCTTGGTATTCTAAGCAGTGAATTCATATTATCCGGATAGTCGCGATATGTTGAGAAGCATCACTCACGATGTAGAATAAATGTGATTAATTAATTAATCATATTTAATAAATTAGAGAATTTATATAAATAATGATAAAATAGTTTTATTATTATTTATTTCTACTACCAGCTTAATATTGAACCTACAGGGTCACACCATAAAAAGAGAATGATTTAATGGTGGAGGAATTATTTAATAATGGCTAATAATTATTTATTTATGAAATAAATAATTAATTGGCAAATTTAATAATTGATTAAATGAGATTTAATTGATTATAAATTAATTAAGAAAAGTTCTTAATATTATTAATTAAAGGATTTAATTTTTGGAAATTAAATCAAGAGAGAGAATTATTTCTAAAGTGTTTAGAAAAAGGATTAATGATTAAAAGGTGTTTTAATTATTAATGAGAATAATAAATGGGATAATAATAATATTTATGAGAAAATTTCAGCTGAAAATTTTGCCTATAAATACACTATTATAGACCCTATTTTATTCTTACCCACATCGAACCCGAAAACCCAAAAAGTTTGGAAAACCCAATTCTCTCCACCTCCTTCCTCCTCCTTAACATCATTTTCTTGGTGGATACCGGTGGAGTGCTTCACACTTGAGGAGCAACTGCTAAGGATCTCTGATCGTTGTCTCTGAATTATTTTAAAAGGTTAGATTCGATCCCTCGAATTTTTATTCACGATTTATATGCTTTTATTTGGATTTTGTATGTGTAAAAGTGTTTTTCCATGCCCCCGCTGCGTTAAAAATCCAACAATGGTATCAGAGCATAGGTTGTATGCATATAGATCTGTGGTAAAAATTTCAGAATTTTATGTGCTTGTATGAATTAATTATGATTTTTACAAGTTATATCATGGATTAATTTTGTCTGATGAGAAATCGTTTCTCAGAATAATTTTGAATGTTGATCTGGGTTCTACAAGTGTTATAGATCGTCTGGGTATTTTTTTCATAATTTTATGATGTATAGATTTTTTATTATGAATTTTTGAAGTTGTTTCAATTAAATTCTTAATTAAATAAAGATATATAAATAATTATATATATATGAATTGTATGTATGTATATATCCTGTCATCTACTTGTTGTACTGCTGCTGTGAGTTGCACGGAGAAAGACAGGAACAGGACTGACAGACGCGGAAATCGATGCGAGAAAAAAAAATTCTGTCGGCTGCTGCAAAAAAAAATAAATATAGGGGTGTAACGCATTCCGGGAATGCGTTACACACCTGTGGCGCATTCACGGAATGCGTTACACCCTTTAATGGCTTAAAAGGGGTGTAACGTATCACCGGAATGCGTTACAGGGCTTGTAACGCGTTCCTGTAATGCGTTACAGCCCTTCTGTTGATTTTAAAATTGGTTTTCTGGGAGTTTCGTAACTCCGTTTTAGGCGTGCAATATACCGTTGGATTTGTTTTTTCGAGACGGATCTAATGGAGTGATCAATTTTAGTTTATATAAAAGTTTTGAACTGTTTATATTTCCATGAAGGGTTTTAAAGTTGTTTTTTGACTGTTTTAATTGATTTTAAATGCTTCATGTGATATATAGAGATGTATAATGCTTAGACTAATGTGCTAGATGATGTAACATGCCTACCTTGATGCTTATTCATGTTGATATATGTGATATATGCTTAGTTTATCATGCGATGATAGATTTAGGTGAACTTAAATAAATATAAGGCGTTTGTTAGACAACCTAGTATAGTGAAATTGTTTCATAACCTTAAGAACAATATTATGAATACAATCATGAGATTCTTGTGTTTGTGAAACACGTAATTGAATATGAATTTTTGATATGAGAGAAAGGATGATTCTGTCAACAACAGATTTCTATCTGTAAGAAAGGGTTATTAAGTGACGCCTCTTGACAATGCTCCACCCGATCTGGGAATCGTCTGATTATTGATTATTGATTTGAAATATTTAATTTAAAAGGAAGAATCTCTTTATAATATGATTATGATTGTAACGTAATATAATCCCTCTAAAATTAAATAATATCAAGTAGTAATTGGCCAATGATACAACGAGCTTGTGTCGGTCATAGCCTTCCAACATGGTAGAAAGTAGTTCTTATTTTTGAATCATTGTCGTTTCGTGCCACAGCCGAGGGCTTTGATTTCGAAATAAGAAATACTTGTCTATTACATAGAGATGTGTACATTGAATAAGAATCTAAAGGTCGTTACGTGCCACAGCCGTGGGCCTTTGGGGACTGATTCAATTGTACGGAATGTTGGGTTAGACTTGACTTAGAATATTGAGTTTGTCGTGCCACAGCTGTGACTCAATTATTCAAGAGGCTAAAGTTTGATTAGGGAATAACATTAGATGTAATTGACAAGAGTTGTCTGCCTATTGAACATTACATGGCGTTTCGTGCCACAGCCGGGGTTGTGTAATGGAATTAGGATCCCTATTCCCACTAGCATTATGAATGCTTAATTTTTCATGTAGGGGATTGAATAAATTAGGAAAACTAGTGGGAGCCACTTATGAATAAAGACCCGATTCATATAGTATTTTGAAATGAAATCGAATATTTGCTAAGTGTTGTTATGTGTTTATCATTTACAAATTTACTTTGTACGTTATGTCTTCTGCACTATCACTCAGGAGCATACTAGATGCTCACAAATTGACTGGTCCTAATTATGCTGACTGGCTTCGAAACTTGAGAATTGTTCTCAGGATTGAAAAGCTGGAATACGTGATTGACTCACCTAAGCCTACTGAACCTGCTAGTGATGCATATAATGATGAACATGTTGTGTATCGTAAGTGGATAGATGATGCAAATATTGTTCAATGCATCATGCTAGCTTCCATGAACATTGAGCTACAGAAGCAATATGAGCATATGGATGCTCACACTATCCTCATGCATCTACAAGAGTTGTATGATGTGGCGGGGAGGACAGCTCGATATGAGATATCGAAGGAGCTGTTCGGTTATAGGATGTCTAAGGGATCATCTGTGAATGACCATGTACTTAAGATGATCAATTTGATTGAACATCTTGGACAACTTGGTTTTGCCATGGATGGGGAGCTGAGCCAAGACTTGGTCTTGCAATCGCTTCCGAGTTCATTCTCGCAGTTTGTTGTGAACTTTCACATGAATAAGTTGGATGTCAGCCTGCCTGAACTCCACAACATGTTGAAGACCGCGGAATCGAATTTTCCCCCTAAGAAGAGTTCTGTTTTTCTAATTGGTGAAGGTTCCAATCCTAAGAAAAGGAAGAGGAACCCTTCCAAGAAGAAGAAAGTAGGTGAGAAAACGCCGGTTCCACCAAAAGCTGAAGACCCCAAGAGCAAAGTTGTTTGCTTTTACTGTAACAAGGTGGGGCACTGGAAGAGGAACTGCAAGGTTTACCTTGCAGAAATGAAGAAGAAGAAGGGTAGTGAGACTACCGCTTCTGATTCAGGTATGTTCATGAAAGAAGTGAATATGTCATTAAATCAAATTTCTACTTGGGTATTAGATACCGCCTATGGTTCTGACATCTGCAATTTGTTGCAGGGACCAAGGAGAAGTAGGACTCTTGAGGAAGATGAGGTGATTCTACTGATGGAAATGGAGCAAGAGTTGCTGCTGAAGATGTAGAATCATTTCATTTACATATGCCTACGGGCAAGACTATTATTTTAAATAATTGTTATTTTGTTCCCTCGATTGTGAGGAATATTATTCCCATGTTAGACTTGACTGGATTTTCATTTATTATTGAGAATAATGAATGTTCTATTCTTAGAGATAATATTCTTTATGAACGTGGTGCTTTAAATAATGGTCTGTATATATGTGACATAATTTACTTCAGATTGAACAAACTAATAAAAGAAAAGGGATGATGAAAATCTCACTTCATTGTGGCACTGCAGTCTCCATTTAGTAGACATGTAGAGAGGGCTGCAAATTTGCTAGGAATGGTACACACAGATGTATGTGGACCAATGTCTACGCAAGCCATGGGTGGATTTTCATACTTCATTACTTTCATAGATGATAGATCTGGATTTGGATATGTGTTTGATGAAACACAAGTCTGAGGCCTTTGAAAAGTTCAAAGAATATAAGTATGAAGTGGAGAAACAAACCAAATATAGTATCATAATTCTTCGATTAGATCGAGGTGGTGAATACTTGAATGGAGAGTTTTTGAATTATCTTAAAGTAAATGGTATAGTCTCCCGGTGGACTCCTCCAGATTGGTATCTGAAAGGAGAAATCGAACTTTGTTAGACATAGTTCGGTCCATGATGAGCTATGCAAATCTTCCAGTATTCCTATGGGGTTATGCATTGGAAACCTCAGCATATTTACTGAATAAGGTGCCTTCCAAATCTGTTCCTCAAACTTCATATGAGATATGGAAAGTAAGGAAACCGAGTCTTAAACACGTTAAGATTTGGGGATGTCCAGCTTGTGTCAAGTAAGTTGACCCAGATAAGCTGGAATATCGATCCGTAAAATGTAGTTTTGTGGGATATCCTAAAGAGACTTTAGGGTATTACTTTTACACCGATCATCGGGTGTTTGTATCCAGACATGCTACCTTCTTGGAAAAGGAGTTTATCCTTGAAGGAAACAGTGGGAGAAAAATTGAACTTGATGAAGTTCAAGAAGCACAAACTACTACGGATCAAGTGGAAACACCTGTTCTGACTGAACAACCTTTTATGGAACAGCCCATTCATAGGTCAGGGAGAGTGTCTCGCCAACCTAAGAGGTAATATGGCCTTGTCATTGAGAATGACAATGAGTTGTCGATCATTAATGATGACGACACTGTGACCTATAATGAGGCTATGAGTAGTGTTGACTCAGAGAAATGGCATAGTGCCATGAAATGCAGAATGGAATCTATGTATACGGTATACAAAAGATAGATTATAGCAGATGGCCAGGTGGAGACCTATAAGGCCAGGCTTGTGGCAAAAGAATTCAAACAAAGGCAATGGATTGACTTTGATGAAGTCTTTTACCTGTAGCCCTGTTAAAATCAGTTCAGATTTTGCTTGCGATTGCAGCTTACTACGACTATGTGATCTGGCATATAGCCAGATGGTTTTCTTTCCAAGGGAAATGAAAACCTAGTGTGTAAGCTACTGCGAACCATATGTGGTTTAAAGCAAGCTTCTCGTAGATGGAATATTCGTTTTGATGAGACAATCAAAGAGTTTGATTTTATCAAAAACGTAGATGAACCATGCGTCTACAAAAGGGTTAGTGGGAGCGCGGTAACATTTCTTATATTGTATTGAAATAGAGTTGACACACATAACAACATAGCAGACCCACTCATAAAGCTACTTTTTGAAAGTCACTTTGATCGTCATAAAGATGAGATGGGTATTAGATACCAGAGTGATTGGCTTTAGTACAAGTGGGAGATTGAAAGGAATATGTCCTAAGTCCAATCAAGTATTAGGATTTAGGAATAACTCTTTATGTAATCTGTTTTGATTTCATTGATATTAATAAAGACTTGTTTTGTTTTTATTACGGGCTTTATCTATTTAAGTGTTTAAATAAGATATACCATAGTTTAGAGTAAAGCTTTTTATGGATTATGATGAGATCATAATAGTGAGACCTAAAAAGATGATAACTCTAAACTTAAATAGTTCCTGGTCATAGGATTACTAATTGGTAATTAATAATCCGCAAAGATCGGTACATACTATGCTTGCTTCATTATGAAGGATGTCTGTACACATAGACATTTGTGTGGTGACACTATAGCTAGTATGTAGGTGCTTATTATAGAATAAGTTCACTGAACATGACTCGCCCAGCTGAACAACTGATGGAGTTCACTCACGTGTCAGCAGTTGTTCGCTTAGTGATAGTTGTACAAGTATCCTTAGACTTGAGGTCATCATAGTCATCTTGTGTACATTGAACTATGCTTTGGTTTAGTTCTTAGTCTCCAGGGACAATTATTAGGGCTCTTCCGGGTATAGGAATTTGTACACGAAGATAGTGTATGATCAATAAAGGATCTACCCCTTCCAGTGAAGGAAGCGAATGCTCAAGGCTGATCCACTTATGCTAGTTCAGGAATCTCTGGCCAGAGTAAATGAAATTAGAAAGGAGTTTCTAATTTGCATAGAACTACGCATAGTAAATGGTAAGCAAAGTGCTTGAATTAGATAGGCTTGACACGAGATCCATGCCTTGTATTTAATCGGGACATTGTAGGGTAGAAGGAGTTTATTGTACGGTAACTATTCACTGACAGGTTCTTGGTATTCTAAGAAGTGAATTCATATTATCCGGATAGTCGCGATATGTTGAGAAGCATCACTCACGATGTAGAATAAATGTGATTAATTAATTAATCATATTTAATAAATTAGATAATTTATATAAATAATGATAAAATAGTTTTATTATTATTTATTTCTACTACCAGCTTAATATTGAACCTACAGGGTCACACCATAAAAAGAGAATGATTTAATGGTGGAGGAATTAATTAATAATGGCTAATAATTATTTATTTATGAAATAAATAATTAATTGGCAAATTTAATAATTGATTAAATGAGATTTAATTGATTATAAATTAATTAAGAAAAGTTCTTAATATTATTAATTAAAGGATTTAATTTTTGGAAATTAAATCAAGAGAGAGAATTATTTCTAAAGTGTTTAGAAAAAGGATTAATGATTAAAAGGTGTTTTAATTATTAATGAGAATAATAAATGGGATAATAATAATATTTATGGGAAAATTTCAGCTGAAAATTTTGCCTATAAATACACTATTATAGACCCTATTTTAATCTTACCCACATCGAACCCGAAAACCCAAAAAGTTTGGAAAACCCAATTCTCTCTACCTCCTTCCTCCTCCTTAACATCGTTTTCTTGGTGGATACCGGTGGAGTGCTTCACACTTGAGGAGCAACTGCTAAGGATCTCTGATCGTTGTCTCTGAATTATTTTAAAAGGTTAGATTCGATCCCTCGAATTTTTATTCACGATTTATATGCTTTTATTTGAATTTTATATGTGTAAAAGTGTTTTTCCATGCCCCCGCTGCGTTAAAAATCCATCATTAATCACCACAGTAATTTTCATCATTCATATGGAGTGAAAGTGTGTGCATTCAGCAAAATATCAGATAAAGATTAAAGTCTGATCAACTTCAGTACATCTTATAAATAAGGCATGTCACGCCCCGACTTAACAATATATGAAATACAAATTATTACAATGACTAACAAAAGAAAGTAAATACATCTGAATCCAAGATCTTACAGATTAGGGTTTGGAACATCCCAACACTATTAACTATTACAACCTGATTTTTTTTATATCGAGTCCTCACACAAAACGATCACTTAATCTACCTGAGCTCGAACATACGCATCGGCATTACAAGTCTTACGCGCTGTCTGCTTGAATCTAACCATATCTTCTAGCTGTAATATCAGGGTGAAAGCAAGTAGTGAGCCAAATTCTTAACAAGTGCTATTCAAAACAATACATAAATCAACATAAAGGAATTAACAATGTGAAGGAAGAGCTAATAATAACAAGAGATAAACTTTTGGGTGATGGCATCATTTATTTGTAACAAAACCATTCAAAACCATTTCTTTATCAAAAACCGTTTTATGATGCTACGGATTACAACCGGTGATCAGCCGCGAAGTAATCCCGAACCTCGTTGGGTTCTAGAACATTAATGGGATCCTTAGGCAACTTTTAAGCCTACAAATTAAGAGCGGAAAGGACTTGCGTCTCAGTCCAGATCCACTATCTAAAGAAAATTATTTGTCCCCCTTTGGGACTGAAAATCAAATTCTAACTTTTTATTAAAAACTGATGCCAAGTGACGGTTAATTTCTTAAACAGTGAGCATCTTTATCAAGGGTTCTAGATCAACTTTGAAGCACAGGGAATAGGTCCACTAAATGTCAAGGCCATGATCAACTAGACTATACTTTATCAAGGGAATTTCAAGGTTTCTATATACAAGGATTTTGACAAGGAGATTTAGCAAGGTTATCGGATAGTATGAAGGAACAAAGTCAAACTAGGTCCAAGGTAATGGTTCCAGATAAGACATAGGTATTAAAGTATAAAGAATGTGATGATTAATGGTTCCAGATAAGATTTAGGTATTAAAATATAGAGAAAGTGAGCATCAGCTCAAGGTACAACAGAGTATCATGCTTTAGGGTAAGGATAGGGTTATCAAACAATTATGAACAATCATTAAGGAACAACTGACTTTTAGGTATCAAGACAAGGTTACTGGGTATAACTTGAACATGGTTCAACATGATAATTACTTTGGTATACTAGCATGGTATGACTTTCGATTTACTGGCATAGCAATCTTCAAGTAAAGTTTAACTACTTGCAATAAATACTAGAGGGTTCATGTCATTTTCATATAATACAAAGATAGATTTGAAACCACTTGGTTCATGTATATCAAGGTGAATTAAAATACTCGTATCATATATAAGAACTAGTTAGCACACTTGAAGTGTAAACAAAAGATAGGTTGAATCACTTGCCTTGAGAAAGGCTTGACTTAACTGGAAGGTAGGAGCAACTGGAAGCTTTACTCGACTTTAATGGAAAGTTTACCCTCGTCTCGAGATCCTACAAAAATAATAATAACCTCATTATAATATATTCTCACCAACTCAACCTATTTGCAAACCGAAATTAAACACAATGGCACTTAGGCCTATATACACACATATTTACAAGCACCTTATAAATATATTAATACACATAGCCACTTATGCTCACATACCATATTTAAGTACAAAATACTATAACACATACTATATTTCAACACTAAGCTTGGATGATCTCACTCCACTTACCTAAGTCTCTTGGTCGCTAAACTAGACAAAACTCCAAATTTTGGCCTCCTAACTTGAAGTGCCTTTACTAAACCATCCAATTCCTATTGACCCTGACTTGGGCCTTACACTCTACTGGCTTTAAGCTATCTTTCAAATATGGTGGTCAATCAAATCTTCACTCATAAGTGTTCTAAAACTATGTGATAAGTGAATGTGCTCATTATAGTAAATTTCAGGATGACATCTATGGTTTCTTGGGTGCTTATGACACTCTTACACTTCAAGTTTACCTCTAAAACTTCTAAACTAGACTCTTCTGATCATAAGTCAACTCCAAAATTTGGTGTGGCTCAAAGGCCTAGCTTGGGCCTCCCTAGGCCTAAGCTTAAAGTCCACATTTCCCTGTTTTTTGGGGAGAAAAGGGTTCTGATTTAAACTAACTTATGACACATGATTCTAATTCAAATCCTATGAAATATGGCTGGAAAAACTCCTCTGACACTCTCTCTAACTAAGGCCCAACAGGGCCTAATGAGGGCCTACATATGACATGGTCAAAACTTCCCATTTCTAAGTTGTAAAAAAACTGTCTCGTGTTGGACATATTTTGTGTTTCCACTCATGCACCTAACCAAACGACTTACAAACCTCTAACAAACACCTAAACCTAATTTATACTCCTAGTGCTAGCTTCTGGTGACTTGGGCCTCAAAGTGCACAACAATGACAAGGTCAAATCTCACTCTAAACCTCATGGTACCAAACTAATTTTCTGCAGAATCTAATGCTCTCCTTTCACCATGATTCTCACTTGACAAACTCAACCAAACATTAACCAAAAACCCAACCAAACCTCAACCAAGGAGATCTACTGAACTAACTCTCCTACACTCAATATTGGCTTAGTGGAGATCATCCTTACCTAAGGTGCAACATAGCAAAAACAAAAGTTAACACACTACACTAATTACAAGTCATCAAATTTTCGAAAACAACAACTTATATCCTTTATATATATATTCGAATTAAAATCACATATTAAGGAGCACAAATCCAAAATCAATATCTTAACTCAACTGAAATTAAAGGCTATTAACAATTATCAATCCAAATGATCAAGAACTATCAAAAAAAGCATGAGTTGATTCCATGCATGTATGCCTTCGAATTTTACAAACCAAAATCATATGATTTCCATAATAAATTTTATCAAAAAATCAATATGCAAGCCTAACATAGACTATAACTAAATGATCACTTAGCATGTAAAGGGTTTTATCAAGTTTTTACTACAAAATTCATGCTATTATCACAAAAACACACAAAAATTGAACAAGGTAACAAAACATCATCCATTCGGCTCCTAACAAGTCATCGCCGAATGGATTAGGGTGAAAACAACATTTTCATAAGTGTAACACACTCATGTATAGCCATTCTCATCCCTATGATAATATAACTCATGGTGAAAACCTTAGATTCACAAGAATCAAAGGTGTTCACTTTGAGTTTAACAAAACACCGCCATGCAAGGTCAAAACATAGGTTTTTCACTCTAAAATATTTGGATTATGAATGAGCTAGATATAGGAAGTAACATTTAATTGAATGGAAGATAGATGCTTGAATGAAAAATGAAGAAAAGAGGGGGGTGGGGCTTCGGCTATGGGAAGGCCGAGAGGGAGGAGCCGAGAGGGGGAGGGAGGAGAAAAAGGGGAGGGTGAAGTGGTGGAGTGAAAATGAAGTGATTATGATACTTGTGCTTGTTTTTATGCTTTTAATTTGACTAAATGTGAGTGGAATTAGTAATTGACAAGAGTAACCTTCTAGCAAAAGTTGGGTAAATTTGCATGCAAGGACAAAGAGGTAATTTGGCTAGTAAAATGAGAGTTAGTGGGGTTGGAATTATCTTTTTAGCCCTTCAAGTTGAATTGGTGGGTATTTGTATGCAAGGGTATTCATGTAAATTGCTAATTACTAAACAACTAATTTTCAAAGATTTACTTTTATAAAATAAAATAAACATTCAAAAATTATAAAAATTGTACCATAAAATAACTCAGATTTTTAGAAATTTTATGAAATCAATTTTGTGATTTGTGAATGAAATAATTTTTAAAAGAAAATTTTCCATGGTAAAGAATATTCTTTATAAATAAAAAATAAGAGCAATTAATAAAACTTTCACTTTAAAAAATTCATATTTTAAATAAAGCAATTTATAATGCAGCAAGTTCCATTCACACAAATGTACAATCAATAAGTATATTTATAATCGACTCTAATATTATACAGAGTTCGCAAATAATATTACACAAAATGTCAGTCGTAACAAGGCATAACTAAGAAAAATGCTTAAAATCTGTCATCAATCATGATGTCTACTATAGAACAAATTTATGCATGAGTCCACCTCAACTGTTTGTGCTCATTTTATGCATCTTTTGAAATTCTTTTTTACAGTGGCTTCTCAGTGTAAGTGAGTCATGACTGCTTATCAGAATTTATGTTGTTATTAGAGTATTTCTCCAGTAATCATAAAGTGTGAAAAGTCACCAAGAATTTTTTTTGCTTTTCTAATGCATATTACTTAATACCAGCAATGCACTTGGGTCTTCCCTTCCACATTTTTACTCTAGATCTCAAAGGAGTACCTGACTTTTATTTTATTCTTTTCTTTTCTTTTCTTTTTTTTTCTTTTGATAAGTGAGGCTTATCAGCACCTAATTCATTCTTAAGATTTACTGACATCAAAATTTGACAGATAAGAAACAAGAATCTATTTGTGACTTAGTAATAAGATACACAAAGTAAACTTGACTAAGCTCAATATCAGAATCTGCTTGTGTTAATGAGTTTCCACATAAACAACTAATTTAAACATGGGATATCTAGGATGTTAAAGACTACTAGGTCAGCATCTAGCACAGTTATCCTTATTGGATTGAATAGTCACAGATCATTCAAAACACTTATCAGAGTATATAAATCCACATCATATAACAATCAGCATTTAATGAATTTTCAAATTAAGCACAGATTACATAAAGATAATACAATCTGTAAACACTAATCATAAAGTCTGATATATGAGAACAAAAAGCTAAGCAGATTTAGAGAAAGAACCTGAAACCATTCCAAGTTCATTTACCAATCTTATAAAAGTAACTTCACATAGTGGTTTTGTGAAGATATCTGCTAGCTGTTGATCTGTTGGAATAAAATGCAATTCCACTGTACCTTCATCCACATGTTCCCTTATGAAATGGTACCTAATGCTGATGTGCTTTGTCATTGAGTGTTGAACTGGATTACCTGTTGTAATAACCCCAATTTTTGGAATTTTTGAAACCTTGATGAATAGTAACTTTTGCTGACTATGCTGATTAAGAAAAATTATCAGACCACGCTATATAGGAGTACTGTTATGGAAATTCTAAGATCGTATTAGTATTCCATAAAGTAAATGAATGTATGTAAAGGTCGTCAGAATTCGAATTCGAACACTTTGATTTTTCCCGAAAATCCACCAGATACCGACAAAATTGAGTATAAGGTAACATGATTGAAAGGATTTTAATTCAAGGATTATAAATGAGGATCATTAAAGGATTATAAAATATTAGGAAATATTTAGGGAAGCTCAAATAATGAGATCCCGGATATGATCCCTCAAACGGGTATCGAGAACGAAAGTTAAGCGAACCGTAAAACAAATACGCAACCAAGAGATAAGCTTGTACAAGAATCCAAGGTATTATGACATCATCAAACCACAAGACAAAGACATATGGCAAATAGATGACACAAGCAAGATGACATAAGCATGACAAGGGGTTTTGTTGGTTGATTTTGAGCCATGTAAAATTTACCATGGTAAAAAGCTAAAACATTTTCCAAGACAAAAAGGAGAAGCAACCAAGCAAATATCATAAAACACAAAAATTAGAAGTTGACTTTTGCTTCCAAGAGCAAAAGCTCTCGGCCAAAACAAACCCAGCAACTTTAAACTGCTATATCTCCTTCAATACTCACTCAAATGTTGTGTTCTATAGCTTGTTGAAAGGTATTGAGATGGCCTACAACTCTTGTTCACAAGTATCATCCAAATAAGCATGGTAAGACCCTCATTTTTACAGTTCTTTAAATCGTACTTTTAGATATTTCAAAGCCTAACTTTGTGTTCTTGATTTCTTTGGAAAGATCAAGCTTGTAGGCGGCTCCCTAAGGCTTCCTAGCAACTTAACACCTACCAAGGAAGGTATAAACTTCAAATCATAGCCTTTACTTTTACTATTAGTGAGTTTGATGGTTGGTTTTCAAAATGAGAAGCATGATCTTTGATTATTAGTAGTTTGATTTGAAATTGGAGTGATTTGGTGAATGAATCTTGTTATAGTTAATAGAACTTGATTGTGGTTGGTTGAGATGAAGAATCTGGAGAATAAGGACTGGTATAGTATTATGTAGTTGAGGTTTTGATGTGTTAATAATTGTGGGTTGTTTGGTGAGGTTTTGGTGTAGTGAGAAACTTGGAAAACTCGTAAATATAGCCGTCATAATGCCCGATTTACCGTAGACTGTTTTTGTTCTTAACATCAGAACCATTGAACTCACTGTTAGGTTTTGACCATTGCCATATTTAGATATTTCATGTTACGAGCTTCGTTTTGATATGTAGTTCGTTTGATTCCGATGTACGGTTTAGGAGAAACGACTGTTTTAAGTAACGGCGTTTCGCGACCGAACCATTACCCCTCGCCTTACTTTGAAACCTTGGTTAAAGACCTTAAATGACTAATTGAGGTAAGAAACAATTATGTAAAGTGGATTAGGCAGTTGGTAAGGTACTCGCGAAAGAATCGCCTTAAAACCCTTAATGGTTAATTTATTAAAAATAGTGGAGCCGAGGGTACTCGAGTGACTTAAGTAAATCGTTAAGCGCGAAAGCGAACGTTAGGACTCTAAATGGTTAAAGTCTAGTTTCTTAAGCGACCGGGGTTTAATTCCGACTTATGTTGTTTTTCATAGGTTATCGGACCCACTCTAAGCTTAAGTCTATCCGGGAGCACTCAGGCAAGTTTTCTACCCGTATAACTGTTGTTGTGATGTATATGTGTATATGCATGATCTTGCGATAAATGCATATTTGTTATTAGCAAATTCTTGCGATATATTGGAGCATGTTGATATGGTATATATGCATGTCTGTTTCGTAATCTTGATATATATCTGTTGATTCAATTGCTTATAAGTT
The DNA here is from genome assembly GCF_009905375.1 of Apium graveolens. Classification (NCBI taxonomy): domain Eukaryota; kingdom Viridiplantae; phylum Streptophyta; class Magnoliopsida; order Apiales; family Apiaceae; genus Apium; species Apium graveolens. Next base: position 215,450,304 of record NC_133650.1, read on the forward strand.
GCATAATACCTATGCTAGAGATAAGAGGTATTTGCATATACCCTTAGTATAGGGACCCAAAGGTGAAAACATTTTCTAAAACCGGGAGTCGAGGATCCCGAGTAGATTTTATATATATATATATATATATATATATATATATATATTTATATATATATGGTTATAGTTTTCAAAACTATTAATCGAATAAGGTTTATTCGATAACCTTATTTTATTAATGAATATTATTTTGAATATTCATTCGAGGGCTTATCACCCCGTTTATTTTATTATTGAATATTATTTTGAATATTCATTCGAGGGCTTATGACCCCGTTTATTTTATTTTTGAATATTCATTCGAGGGCTTATGACCCCGTTTATTTTATTATTGAATATTATTTTGAATATTCATTCGAGGGCTTATGACTTCGTTGATTTTATTATTGAATATTATTTTGAATATTCATTCGAGGGCTTATGACTCCGTTGATTTTATTATTGAATATTATTTTGAATATTCATTCGAGGGCTTATGACTCCGTTTATTTTATTAATGAATATTACTATTTGAATATTCATTCGAGGACTTATGACTCCGATTATTTACTAATTATTATTCTTAATTTTATTAAAGAATAATGTGTCGATAATCAAACTTACTTTTGATTATTCAAATAAAGATAGTACTTTCGTATAAGTATATCTTTGGTTATTTAATAATCATTGCAAGTATAAGTTTTACAACTTCTACTTCAATTATTTTTATAAAGATTATTCTTTATGGAAATATTATTTAAATAATAATATTCAGATATTTTCTAATATATTGGGACTGATTTATCTTATTAAATCAGCATCACTCCAAACATTCTTAAAAATGTTTTGCGAGTCTTCAAAATGATTTTAAAAGTTAGAGCGGATCCCAAAACTCATTTTTATATTTAAGATCTTCCTTTCAAAGGGGATTTAAATATTCGCTCAAAACCTGAGGGATCCGACTCTTTGGTATGTTTTATATTCGCAACAAGGTTGCTATTTTGATAAAAGAGTTTTGATTACTTACCCAATACTCGGGAAGTAGAATTCTTGGAACAAGTTAATCCATTAACAGGCATCGCCTGGGAAATATCGGTGAGTTTTCCTTTCCAACTAGATACGACTTCTTGGTGGAGCCGTATCAACAAGTTTCTACTTGGGGAAAGGGGGGACGAGCTTTACGTTTCAGAGTCATGGATTTCATCTGAACTAGGAGTGGCGTAAGTGGTCGAGTGGTGCCGGCCCAGCCTTATTATATTGGCCCAAATGGCCTGGAAGTTCCGCAAGACGGTACATTCCTTAGGAGTCCAGTGTTCGGTTGACAAGTAAATCCGACAGGTTCTCCTCTACATGTAGAAAATGGTGGGGTTGCACTACTACGACTGATCATCGTAAGTGGTCTTCCTGGCACGGCAAACTCCCGTAATGAGTTCATCATCCAATTGGATATTTCTGCAACACTACCCAGAGCACTTCGATAGAAAGGCTACGGTTGGGCGATTGTTGAGTGTTGGCAGGGTCAAGTTTTCAAAATGATGTTTGCATCAAATGAAGTATCTCATAACTTTATTTTATTTTGATGATATTTTAAAGATTGATTCTATACAAGTTTTGTCTTGTAGCTTAATCTACGGGATGAACTATTTATACATTGAACGGTGGTAGTTCAAGTAGTATTCGGAAAAGATATAAGTATATTAGAGTATCTTGTAACTTAATCTTTTAAACTTATATCTAGTTAATGATTGTCTTATAAATGACAAAGGTTTCAGAAAAATGTTGAGACAAGGTTAGATATATGAGTTCACCTTGCAACGATATTTTTATACAGTTATACACTGGAACTCTGTGTGTATTATGCATGGAAGAGGACTTCCAAGATTTTGAAAAGTATATATGTATATATACTGAATATTTTGCGACCTCATCGCATTAAGATATCAAACTTGGTTCATTTCTTTTGATCAAGACTTTCATGAGTACTATGAGAATGCTCATATATTGTTAACTATTATACATATTATTTCGGTGGGCTTGTTGCTCACCCTTGCTTTCTTCTTTCATCACACAACATTAGATAGACAAGATGAACAGGACCAAGCTCCCAATTCGCGAGCGGATAGGAGGCGTTGATGTCGCTGTAGCTGAGGTAGGAACTACCAATAGGCTAGGCTTTCAACTTTTGATGTACCAGATTTATGTATATTTATGAATTGTAATAATGGCAAAGAAATGTAAATTTATTCAGAAACCCTTTTAAGGTGTATTGGCATATAATTGTGGAATAAAACGACTTGTGATTATTTTTGGATATTCATCTCTGAGACTATAACTTGTAGTGTGTGTGTTTATTGTGGGGTCGCAGTACAGAGTAATCAATTATTTATTAAGATTGGGTGTTATTAAGGGAAATGGAACTCGTGACAACCCGGATCCCCGACCCCGGATTTGGGGGTGTTACACCTGTCATAGCAATAGCACTTTGATTATCACAGTAAATAGGGATTTTAGAAAATTCTAACCCATAATCCAATAACTGATTCTTCATCCAAAGAATCTGTGCACAACAGCTTCCTGCCACAATATATTCTGCTTCTGCAGTTGATGTGGAAATTGACTTTTGTTTCTTGCTAAACCAAGAAACCAATCTGCCTCCAAGAAATTGGTAGCTTCCACTAGTGCTTTACTGTCTATTTTGCATCCTGCAAAATCTGCATCTGAGTAACCAATAAGCTTAAAATCTGATTCCTTAGGATACCACAATCCTAGATCAGTTGTACCCTTAAGGTACTTGAAAATTCTTTTTACAGCTAATAAGTGAGGTTCTCTTGGATCAGCCTGAAATCTTGCACAAAGACAGGTAGCATACATGATATCAGGTCTACTTGCAGTTAGATAGAGTAAGGAGCCAATCATATCTATGTAGTTAGTACTATCTACTGATTTACCAGTATCCTTATCTAACTTGTTTGCAGTGGCCATGGGAGTGGATGCAGTTGAACAATCTTGCATTTCAAATTTCTTCAGTAAATTTCTGGTATACTTGGATTGACAGATAAAAGTGCCTTCTTCAGATTGCTTGACTTGAAGGCCCAGAAAATAGCTGATTTCTCCCATCATACTCATTTGATATCTTGACTGCATTAGCTTTGCAAACTTCTCACACAGTTTGGAATTAGTAGAACCAAATATGATATCATCAACATATATCTGTACCAAAAGTAAGTCATTTCCATGGTTGAGGTAGAATAGAGTCTTGTCAATTGTGCCTCTGTGAAATCCACTTTCCAGAAGGAATTGAGCTAAAGTCTCATACCATGCTCTTGGAGCTTGCTTTCAAATTTATTTAATTCTTCCTACATTACTTGCACCCAATCAGTATCTTGAAGAGCTTCTTCCACTTTCTTTGGTTCAGTCTGAGATAGAAAAGAATGATAGAGGCATTCATTTGAAGTTGTAGTTCTAGTTCTGACACCTGCTTCAGGATCTCTAATGATTAAATCAGGTGTATGTGCTTTAGTCCACTTCCTTGCAGATGGAAGTTGAGCTCTAGAACTGGATCCTCCCCCATGATCCATGCTGTCTCCATCAGCATTTTCTGATGCCCCCTGTAGTTATGCTCTCTGAGACTTCAGAATTTGAATTTGATTTTTCAGGAGTTGAAGAATCATAGCTTCCAGAATTATCAGAATTTGGCTCATCAGAACTAGTTGAATCAGAACTTAAAGAGCCAGTGACAGGTTCTGATGCTTCTCGAGAGTCTTGAGATGTGGTAGGTTCTTCAGCTTGCTCCTCCTGGACAGATGTATTTTCCTTTGGAGTTGTTACCACAGATTCAATGACATCAGAACTTAAACCATCAGAACTTACAGGATCAGGATTTAAGTCATCAGAATTTCTAGAATCAGAATTTAAATCTTCATTCTCAAATCTCAGCTGATCATGATCATCGAAATCTTCAAGTCCAGTAATATTCTTATCATCAAAAGAGACATTGATAGATTCCATGACAACTCTTGTTCTCAAATTGTAGACTCTGAAGCATTTTGTGGAAAGTGGATATCCAACAAAAATTCCTTCATCAGCTTTTAGATCAAATTTGGACAGCTGTTCAGGATGAGTCTTAAGAACCAAACACTTGTAACCAAAAACATGAAAGTATTTCAGATTTGGCTTCTTCTTCACCATCTCATATGGTATTTTTTATGCTTGTTTACAAGTGTAGCATTTTATGTAAAACAAGCAGTCTGCACAACTTCAGCCCAAAAATAGGTTGGTAGCTTTGCTTCATCAAGCATTGTTCGTGCAGCTTCAATGAGAGTCCTGTTCTTTCTTTCTACAACTCCATTTTGCTGTGGAGTTCGAGGTGCAGAAAATTCCTGTTTGATTCCATGATCTTTGCAGAACTCTTCCATAATTGAATTCTTGAACTCAGTGCCATTATCACTCCTAATGATTTTAATAGAATCTTTGATCAATTTATCCAGCTGTCTGTCATGGCCAGTTAGGGTAGATGCAGTTTCAGTCTTCTTGTGCAAGAAGTACACCCAATTGTACCTTGTGAACTCATCCATTATAACCATAACATATTTCTTCTTTGCAATAGACATGACATTGACTGGACCAAATAGATCCACATGCAGTAGGTGATAAGGCTCAAGAATTGATGACTCAGTTTTGCTCTTGAAAGAAGATTTTCTTTGTTTTTCCTTCTGACATGAATCATAAAGACCATCAGGAGCAAATACTGTTTTTGGCAGACCTCTCACAAGATCTTTCTTTACAAGCTCATTTATATTATTGAAATTTAAATGAGAGTGTTTCTTGTGCCAATTCCAGCTTTCTTCAATTGATGCTCTACTCAACAGACAGATTGCAGAACCATCAGTACTTGTTGAAAGTCTGGCTTCATAAATGTTACCATGCCTGTATCCTTTCAGAACCACTTTTCCTGTTGAATTACTTATAACTTCACGGTGTTCTTCAAAAAAATCCACATGATAACCTCTGTCACAGATTTGACTTATACTCAACAGATTGTGTTTAAGTCCTGAGACAAGAGCTACTTTTTCAATGATGACATTTCCAAGATTGATCTTGCCATATCCCAGAGTTTTTCCAATGTTGTCATCTCCATAAGAAACTTCTGGGCCAGCTTTCTCCACAAAATCTGATAGCAGGGATTTATTTCCAGTCATATGTCCTGAACATCCACTGTCCAGAACTAGGATGTTCTTCCTGTTGCCCTGCAATCACAAAGACCACTAATGGTTAGTTTTAAGGACCCGGACTTTCTTGGATCCTTTGGCCTTTTTAAGTTTGTTAACATTTGTAGAAAATTTAACATCAGAGTTTATGCTAACATTTTTCTTATCAGTATTAACAGTATCAGACTTTGCATGTAACTTTACACTAGAAGGGATGTAAGCAACTTTCTTCAAAGAAGGTTTTATCTGATAATAATCATAGTACAAACTGTGATATTCCTTACAAGTATAAATGGAATGCCATGTACTACCACAATGAAAACAAGGATTTTGTGGCTTAAACCTAACAGACTGACTCTTAACTCCTGACTTAGAAGGTAAGGAGTTTATATTCTTATTCTTCCTGCAAAAAGAAGCCAGATGGTTAGAGTTTCCACAGTTATAGCATTTCTTTCTAGGAGCAATAGGAACAGGCATATAATTGTTTCTTTTATTCACTCCTTCCTTTCCATTCCTATTTTTCCTAGCTGCCTTTACCTTGTTTACGCTGGTAATCTCTTTCAGCTTATGTTTAAGCTGCTTCTTTGTCATTAAGCCTATGTTAACTTCAGTTGGTTTATCCTGTTCTAATTTGTCAGAAGATAACTCTGTTATCACTTCTGTCTCAATATCATTCATCTTTTCAGAATCAGACTTTACAGTTTTAGCTACAAATTTAACAGGATTTACCTTTGGCTTAGTAGTTTGTTTAACAATAATTGGTTTAACTTGATCAGTTCCTTTTTCACTTTTCTCATTTCCATAACCTAAGCCCTCTTTCCAATTCCCACTACTTAGTATATCCTGAGTTGTTATGCCAGAGTTAGTCCAAGTCCTGATAATCTCTCTCTCTCTCTCTTTTTCTAACTCAATTTTTAGAGATTTATTCATTTTTAGCACTTCATCTCTAACATAGAAAGCATCATCTCTATCCTTCTGAGTCTGATGGAACATAACTAACTCTTTTTCTAAATAATCATTCCTCTTTTTAAAAGCAAGATTTTCAGAAGTTAATCTTTCACATGTTAAAGTTTGATCTCTATAGCTAATAAACATGGTTTTAAGATATAATCTCAACTCAGTAATATCATCAGTATGAAAGGCATAAGTTGTTTGAGGTACCTTTAACTCAGCAGCATTAGAACTCCTATAAGCATTTGCCATCAAGGCATAGTTCTCCTCATCTTCAGAATCTGAAGTGTCTGTCCAGCTTTTCTTCTTTGTGACAAGAGCCTTGCCTTTGTCACTCTTTCCTTTCTTACAGTCAGGAGATATGTGGCATTTCTCACCACAGTTGTAGCATTTGATATTTGAGTAATCTCCTCTGTCAGACTTTCCTCCTTTGCCTTCAGATTTTTTGAAGCCCTTCTTATCAGAACTTCTACCTTTCCTGGAAAACTTCTTTCCTCTTCTGAATTTCCCGTAGTCTATCTTTGTGATACCATTCACCATAAGAGCACACAGCTTCATCATCTCTTGATCAGCATCTACTTCAAGTAGACTTTCAATTTCTGAATTATCATCATCAGAACTTGATGATTTCGAATCAGACTTTATGATGAGAGCCTTTCCTTTTCCTTTCTTTGAGACAACCACTTTGGGGGATTCCTCCTCAGCATTAAGAGCAACGGTTCTTGACTTTCTCCCATGTCTCTTGCTTCTTTGATCCACCTCAAGTTCATAAGTCTTGAGCATTCCATAAATTTCATCAGGAGTAGTTTCATCAAGATCATAGTTGTCTCTTATAATAGTAGATTTCAAATCCCAACTTTCAGGAAGAGCTAAAAGGAATTTTAGATTTGAATCTTCAATGTCATATTCCTTGTCCACCAGTGACAGATCATTCAAGAGTTTGACAAACCTGTCATATAAGTCAGTTAATGACTCATCACTTTTTGAGTCAAAGTGCTCATACTCTTGAGTGAGTATAGTCCTCCTGTTTTTCTTGATTGCATTAGTTCCCTGACACCTTGTTCCCAAAGCATCCCATATCTCCTTTGCAGTCTTGCATTGAATTACCCAATTTGACATGATATTATCAATGGCACTATGCAGCAAATGCCTTACCTTTGCATCCTTGGAAATAGATGAGATATATTCAGCTGTGTATTCACTTTTCTCCTTTGATATGGTCTTTGCTGGCTGATCTGCAACTACAACAGAGAGCTTGGTTGGCTTATGCGGTCCTTCATAAATTCTGTCAAGGTATTCTGGATTTATAGCTTCCAAAAACATAGCCATCTTCACTTTCCATATGGGATACTCAGAAGGTCTCAACATGGGAACCCTGATAGTCTCATATCGACTATGGGTTTGAGTCTTTGGAGTTTCTTCAGTTTTGGTGGGCTTGGTTGGATTTTCTGCTTCTTCAGACATGATTGTTTTGGATCTTTACTGTATGTATGTTAACAGAGAGGCTTGGATACCACTTGTTGTGGCGCCCTCCAAACCCGGGTCAGAAGTTTGGGGTCCACACACATACCTTATTTATAACCTGCTTATAACAATATTAAAGATAATAAAAATATGCAATGACCCTACTTACCAACTACCACGGATCACAACAGGTTAAAGTATGCACACAAGCCAAACACACTAATATATTACATAGCGATCAAATCCCAACCATTCAAACTCAAACTGAGTATTAACTTATTACAAACTTTTACAATTTTAAATTATTCCAAAAGAAGCCTACTAGCTCAGCTCCAACAGCCTTAATCCCTAGCTCTCGCACTGGGCTGGGGATCCTTGCTACCAACTGGTTCCTTTTTAACTGGAAAGAATATAAACAACATCGCACAAATAAGCTAACTAGCTCCGCAAGTCACAATGACAAAACTGAGAATAATGATCATCAAGTGAATATGGTTATGATACCAAGTGAATAATGGATTATGATTTAGAATTGGATACTATATTTTTATTTTAAAAACCAAGGTTAGGCTGCTGATCAGTCACGCACTAACCCCGAGCAAAGCACACAGCATTGCTCTAACTACTGGATCCAAGGCACACATTGGCCTAACTTGACCAATAAATGGTCTGACCACGAATCTGGTCCACAATTTTATAAAAGCAATCCAATTCTAACATAATAATAAAATGAACAATAATAACAATAATCAGAATCATTAACAACAGTGAATACTTAACAATGAAAGGGTTTCAACCCTTGTAAGGATCAATTAGGTGATTTCAAAGCTTGGATGCTGGGTAATGAAAGAATTGGATAATAAAGGAATCAACGTTTCAGGGTTTCAAGGATTTAGTCTTTCAAAGCATAAGATATCATGGGTTGAGTATATAAGCAATTCAGTTTAGTGTTTTGTATTTAGTTTGTATGTACTTGTGGAGTAGTATCGTAGATTTGTGGTTCATGTTTGGGTATACAATAATAAATGGTTTAGAAAGAATAAGGTTCATGGCTCAAGAACAATAACTGAAATCAGGGTTTAGGTTTCAGTGCTTCAAAGCACTTGCAATATCAACAGGACTATCAAGTACTATAATATCTCGAGAAAGTTCAGAACACTTTCCTGGTATTAGCTTACTATCCTGCACTCGCTTCCAATCACAATCGTCTTACTCCTCAACTACCTGTTTCCCTTTCCTACGTCTTGCCTCTTCTGCTCACATATGATAAGCATCTATCAATCATCAACTCACAGGATTTTATTCAACACATACTTCTATCTACCCTTCGTTTCACCCAAATCCGATTAACGGATTGAAAGTTATGCAATAACCAAGTAAACACCGAATATATAGACCGATAGTCAATCAACAAGTCACGTATAACACATAATACATCACGTAATCAATGACATATCATTTATAAAGAAGTTTCGGGTCATAAATATGCTTTCGGGTATTTAAAATGATTTTTAAAATATTTTTCAGAATTCATACGGGTCGTTGGATCAATTTCGGGTTAATAAACAGGGTTCGGTTGGCCAATTCTGGCTCCGAAACAATTTTGTAATAATTATCGAGCCTTGGAAATAATTTAGAATAATATTTTAAAGCTCGAAACTATTTTTCGGAATTTTTAAATCATTTTTAAATAATTAAATCTAATTAAATAATTAATTAAAATCAATTAATAATTAATTAAATCAATTAATCAATTAATTTTTGAATTAATTGACCAATTAATCAATTAAAAATCAACTGAAATTAATTAACTAATTAATTCAGATTTATTTTTGAATTAAAAATAATTTTCGGAATTAAAATACTAGTTTTTAGAATTTTCAGAAATTAAAAATGAATTTTTATAATAAAAATTAAATAGAAAATATGATTTTTAAACATTTTATAAACAGGAATCCTATTTTTGAAAACTTTGCAAACTACAGGAACTAAACTTCATCATCTACAAAACTACAGGGCCTGTTTGCAATTTTGCCAGCCCAGCCGTCGACTCGCCGGAGTGTGGCCGGAGAACACGATTCTGGCCACCTCAGGCCACCAAACTGTCCATATTTAATCTACAGGTTACCAGCAACTTATTCGTGCAATCAAAACTCAATAATCATCTATGTTCTGGCCGAAAATTGGCCAAGAACATCGCCGGTTTCCGGCGAACCTCGAAAACTTTCAAAACACAACTCCCTTCGATCCATTAATCCTCTGTTAATGAGCTATATACCAATCGATTGCAAATTTCATAAGTAACAGAACCCACTATAAATCAACTGCTAATAACCCCTGGATCAAAAACCCCCAAATTTCAATTGAAAACATTCATACGGGTTATAAACCCTAATTTTGAAATTCGAAAATTAAACCTACTTTTGAGCATGTTATTGAACTCCAAATGAGACGTATAATATATCACAATCATCAGGAAAACAAGCTCTACCACATGCAATCATCAAATCATTCAAACAATCATCCGAATAAAATTTCATATTTTTCATAAAAATAATTCGAAAATAATTAAATTTATATAAAATCAACCTTTGATTCTGTAGTAAAACAGGTCCTGGAATCTGATAGTACTCCTTGAGACCTTCAAATTGGTTACTCCAACTTTCCAAACGGATTTCACTAACACCTTGAATTTGTGGTTTGATTCTCCGAAAGGTTTATGAATATATGATTTTTCTCTGTAAAATTATATAATTATCTGTATGCAAATAATTTTGATACAAAATAAAATACGGTAAAAGGCTATTTATATTTACGGGAAATTAGTATCCCGTTGGATCATTCCGGATATAAAACGGTACATTTATTTGTAAAAACTGATCCAAACGGTATCGGTTTTCGGGATAATTATCCAAATCAGTACAATTTGTACTGCGGTCTTGGTCTTAGCGCCTGGTTACACGTATTACGAAGTGATAATTGTGATAGTTTAATAAAAAGCTCCCGTTTATCGAAAATACGGGTTTTATTGATTTACCGAAACGAATATTGTATCGAAAATGTTGCGCCGGGACCCGCGCAGGACAAACCGTACGCCGGATCGAAAAAGTCGAAACATGGAAAATGCTCGGAATATTACAATTAGGTTAGGAAGGAGTTCTCGGAAGAGTTTCGGGTTCCAAAAACTTAACAACGGTTGACGTCGATTGGTTCCCGTTTTTATAAAATAGATTTTAAATACTCGGAAAAAGATTTTATAAATTTCATATGATTCATATAAATTCATAAATCAACATAAAAATAATTAGGAAGATATGACAATTATCTATATTTTATTTTGGACATATAAAAATTAAAATACTCAATTAATAATATTTTTAAATATCCAAACACCTATAACACTTAACAATTAATTCACAGAATAGATACTGAACACACATAATAATTATTTAATAGCAAAAATAATTACACGATATATCCCGAATATTACATCCTTCCCCCCTTAAAAGGATTCTGTCCTCAGAATCTCTTAAGAAAACAAATGAGGGTACTTTTCTCTCATATCACTTTCTAACTCCCAGGTTGACTCTTCAACCTTTGGGTTTCTCCACAATACTCTTACTAACTTTACCACTTTATTCCTTAATACCTTCTCTCGCTCCTCTAGAATCTTTATCGGACTCTCTACATATGACAAATCTGCCTGAAGCTCTATTGGCTCATATTCTATTACATGCCTGGAGTCTGGATTCTACTTCTTAAGTATTGATACGTGAAAAACATTGTGAATGTGCTCCATGTGCGGTGGTAATGCCAACTCATAAGCTACTTTGCCAATGCGCTTTAAAATCTCAAAAGGTCCGATATATCTTGGGCTTAGCTTCCCTTTCTTCCCAAACCTCGTTAGTCCTTTCCATGGTGATACTTTCAATAATACCAAGATTCCTTCTTCAAATTCCATGTCCTTCCTTGACTGGTCTGCACACTTTCTCTGACGATTTTGTGCGGCTATTAATCTCTTCTGGATAATTTCAACAACTTCCTTTGTCTGCTGCACCAATTCAGGTCCGAGTATTTTGCGTTCTCCTACTTCGTCCCAATATACTGGAGATCTACATTTGTGTCCATAAAGGGCTTCATAAGGTGGCATCCCAATGCTGGCGTGATAACTGTTGTTATAAGCAAACTCTACCAGGGGTAAATACTCATCCCAACTTCCTTTGAAATCAATAGCACAGACAGGTAGCATGTCCTCGATTGTATGGATCGTTCTTTCACTTTGGTCATCCGTCTGTGGGTGATAGGCCGTACTCATATTCAATCTTGTTCCCAAACATTCTTGAAAACTCTTCCAGAATCTTGAATTAAACCTTGGATCTCGATCAGATACGATAGACACTGGAACTCCATGACGAACTACAATTTCTTTTAGGTACATATGGACCAACTTGTCGAGCGAAAATCTTTCATTTATAGGCAGAAAATGAGCTGACTTGGTAAGTCTATCCACTATAACCCAAATGGCATCATGATTAACCCTTGTCCTTGGTAATCCAACTATAAAATCCATGGCAATATGTTCCCACTTCCATTCTGGAATCTCCAATGGCTGCAGCAATCCGCTTGGCCTCTGATGTTCTGCTTTAACCCTCTGACAGGTATAACATTTGCTAACCCATTCCGCAATTTCCCTTTTCATGTCTGGCCACCAATAATTCTTCTTTAAATCTCTATACATTTTGGTACTTCCCGGATGGATGGAATATCTTCAACTATGCGCTTCCTGCAAAATTTCATTCTTCAGCTCCATTACTGGTGGAATCCAAATTCTAGAAGAAAACCTCAAAATACCTTGATCATCCTTTTGTGTGCATAATTCTTCACCTACCAAACGATTTATGTTTTGATCCATTATATCTTCCTGACATTTCTTTATTTTCTCCAACAATTCCGGCTGGAAAGTCATATTGTACACTTTAGCTTCCTCAGGCTTGCAAACTCTAATCTCCAATTCCAATTTCTGAAATTTCTTATATATCTCTTCAGGTACTGATAGCACATTCAACCTTTCCTTTCGACTTAACGCGTCTGCTACAACGTTCGCTTTACCGGGATGATAATTAATCGAGCAATCATAATTCTTGATCAATTCTAACCATCTCCTTTGCCTCATATTAAGTTCCTTCTGGGTGAATATATACTTCAAACTTTTGTGATCCGTATAAATCTCACATTTCTCTCCATACAGATAATGTCTCCAAATCTTCAAAGCAAATACTATGGCTGCTAACTCCAAATCATGAGTAGGGTGCTTCTGTTCGTGTGGTTTCAATTTCCTTGACGCATACGCAATCACCTTGTCGTGCTGCATAAGAACACATCCTAATCCTTTGTGAGAAGCATCAATATAAATTATGAAATTCCCTTGATCGTCTGGAAGTGACAAAACAGGTGCCGTGATTAATCGTTGCTTCAATTCCTGAAACCTTTTCTCGCATTTATCGTTCCATATAAACTTCTCATTCTTCCGTGTAAGCTTTGTTAATGGTGTGGCAATCCTTGAGAAATTTTGAACAAATCGACGATTATATCCCGCCAATCATAGGAAACTTCTTACCTCGGTGGGTGTTCTCGGTCTTTCCCAATTCGTAATTGCCTCGATCTTTGTCGGGTCCACTTTGATCCCTTCATTACTAACTATGTGTCCTAAGAACCGAACCTCCTGTAACCAAAACTCACACTTCGAGAATTTAGCATACAACTTCTTTTTCCTTAAAATCTCCAAAGATGTCCTTAAATGTTCCGCATGATCCTCTTCCGTCTTTGAATAGATCAAAATATCGTCTATAAATACAATAACGAACTTGTCCAAATATTCCTTGAAAATTCTGTTCATCAGGTCCATAAATGCTGCCGGGGCGTTGGTCAATCCAAAAGACATTACTAGAAATTCATAATGTCCATACCTTGTTCGAAAAGCGGTCTTTGGTATATCCTCTGGCTTGATCTTCAGTTGATGATATCCCGATCTTAAATCGATTTTGGAGAAATACTTGGCTCCCTTCAATTGGTCAAACAAGTCATCAATTCTGGGTAACGGATATTTGTTCTTAATCGTAAGCTTGTTGAGCTCCCTATAGTCGATACATAGTCTCATGCTTCCATCTTTCTTCTTAACAAATAATACCGGTGCTCCCCACGGGGATACACTGGGTCTGATTACTCCTTTCTCTAACAACTCCTGCAACTGCTTCGCTAGCTCTTTCATCTCTACAGGCGCCATTCTGTACGGGGCCTTGGATACTGGTTCTGTTCTAGGTGTTAAGTCGATCGCAAATTCAATTTCTCTATCTGGAGGAAGTCCTGGCAATTCATCGGGAAACACGTCTGGAAATTCATTCACTACTGAAATATCTTCAAGTTTTGCTGGCTCCTGACTCTTGTCAATCACGAATGCTATAAAATGCTCGCATCCTTGCCGTAATAACTTCTTAGCTTAAATTATTGTTAAGAACTTCTTTACTTGCTTCTGTCCCTTGAACGTTACTATCTTTTCGTCAGGCGTCTTCACCATTACCTTCTTATTTCGACAATCTATCTGGGCATCGTGCTTAGATAACCAATCCATCATTAATATAACGTCAAATTCTCCTAACTTAAACGGTATCAAATCTACACAAAACTTACTACCAGAAATCTCAACCTCACAATTCCCACAAACTTGATTCACGGTTACACATTCTTGATTTGCTAATTCCACAGTCATTATTTCATTTAAATACTCAACTGGACAATTTAACTTACTAACAAAATCTTGTGAAACAAACGATCGAGTTGCTCCCGAATCTATTAACACTTTGGCATATAAAGAATTCACATTAAACGTACCTGCCACGACATCCGTATCCTCGATAGCATCCTTCACTGACATATCGAAAACTCTAGCCCTTGGAGTCTCATTCACTGTTGGGGTATATCCCATAATTCTTAATGCATTACTGACTGGGGCTGATGTCTTGCAATCCCTGGCCATATGTCCTGGCTTTCCACATTTGAAGTACATAAATCCAATGGCTGGAACCTTCACTGCTGGATTCCGGATAGGCTGATCTTTATTTGCTGGCTCTCTAGCTGGCTGATTTCGGCACTCCCTCGAATAGTGCCCTTTCTGGTTGCATTTGAAACATATCACATTCAACTTGTTACAAACTCCTCCATGCTTCTTTCCACAAACTTGACAATCTGGAAAAGTTAATCTCAACTGATTCGGCTGATTCACATTAGCTGGACGGTTGCCCTGGCCTCCGTGTCCTGTATTTTGTCTCCTGAAATTAAAATTTCTTCCTGGCTGGAACTTGCCCTTCTTAAAGTTTGGAAACTTCCCTGGTTGTGACTGACCCTCACTTCCCTCAACCTTCCTTTTCTTGCTCTCTTTCTCCTTCTGCGACATCTCACTTTCGGTCTCCGTAATCATAGCCTTCTGTACAACCCCTACATAGGTCTCCAACTCAAAAATAGCTACCTTCCCTCTGATCCATGGCTTCAAGCCTTGCTGAAATCTCTTAGCTTTCTTTCTATCAGTATCAACATACGACGGCACATACCTTGACAATTCTTCAAATTTACTCTCATAATCTACCACCGACATAGTTCCTTGCTTTAACTCTAAAAACTTCAGCTCCATCTGATCTTGAACAAACTGAGGAAAATACTTTTCTAGAAATAATTCATTAAACCTCTCCCAAGTAATAACATCTGTACCTTCCAATATCTTCACCATCTCCCACCAGTAGGTGGCCTCATTCTTCAAATAGTAACTTGCAAACTCAACCTTCTGTTCCTCCTTCACTTTCACTAAGGCAAATGCCTTCTCTATTTCTTTTAACCACACATTTGCTTCAATAAGCTCTAGGGAACCCTTGAATTCTGGTGGGTTTACTGCCTAAAAAGTTTTGAAAGTTACCTGGGGATTGGTCTGTCTTTGTTGTTGTTGTGCCAGGTGAACTGTTTGTTGGGCCAAGATTTGGAGAATCTGGGCTATTACTGGGTCTATGGGTCCTGGGTTCACATTTTGGTTTGTCTCATCTTGGTTATTATTGTTGTTGTTATTGGTTTCTTCATTCTGGGTGTTGGTGCGGGTATTTCTTCTAGGAGGCATTTTCTGTAAAGAATCAAACAATTTATTTAGCTTTTGAATCGAATCTTTGCATAAAGGAAAAGTTTTGTAAAACAGGAATATCTCTTTTTGAAAATAGTTGTAACTAAGTAAATTGCATGCTTCTTTACAGAATATAAACAGTTATGGAAAACAGGGTACATGGTATCACAGGGTATAACTGGTGCAATAAATAAGGTAAAGTAAAACAGGTGCGATAAAGTAAATGACAGTGCTGGAAAAGAAAAGGTACTGATATATAGATCAAAAGTTTTAGGGTAGTACAAGCGTAAAGACGCTTCGAAAGTAAAAGCAAAAGGGTACAATAACCTACTCACTAGTCAGCATAGCTAGTCTATAAATACAACTCAAAAGTCTACTGATACACACTACACACTACTGTACATACTATACAATCACAACAACACTGCTCCGCATCTCCATCTCTGAGTCTCTGTCTCAACTCCAAGGAAACTCTGGTCCTGCCAGCCTTTTAAAGTCCTCCATCACCTCAGTAGCCCAGCCCATCAGTGCATCAGGGCCTCTGCCAGGTAGTGTAGCTCCATGTAGCCTACCCTCAAGAACCCTCTGTGTCACATGAATCTCCTCTCGAAGCTCCCTCACACCACGATCAACATCTGTAGTCCTGATGATATACTGTAACTCTCTGATCTGAGCCAACAAGGAATCACACTCCAATAGAAGAGCCTCATACCGGTAATAAGGAACTGGGGGTAATGTGGACTGAAATGGGGCACTCGCAACTGAATGTCCAGTGGAATCTAAATCAGCTGGTGGGGGTCCTCTGATAGGTGGCCTCATGCCTGGAGGTGGAATAGCCTGCAGTGGTACGGGCTGCAACACCGGTGGAGGTAGAATAGCCAGTGCTGGTGGAATAACAGGATGTGGATCCGATGCTGGTGCTCCAACTGAAGGCTCTGAGTGATCAGCTGATACGGGAATAAAAGAGTCGGCCCTCTCTGCTATCTGAAATCATATTGCAATATAAGAATCTCGAATCCATGACGCGAACTATACTAATACCGGTTATACCATAACACTCAACCTCTCGAAATTCTATCATCCTATGCCTTACTTCTAATCCTAACCCCTACCCATTCCCGTCAACCTAGGCTTGTGTCAGTGACTTATAACCTGTAGCTCTGATACCAAACCTGTGGCGCCCTCCAAACCCGGGTCAAAAGTTTGGGGTCCACACACATACCTTATTTATAACCTGCTTATAACAATATTAAAGATAATAAAAATATGCAATGACCCTACTTACCAACTACCACGGATCGCAACAGGTTAAAGTATGCACACAAGCCAAACACACTAATATATTACATACCGATCAAATCCTAACCATTCAAACTCAAACTGAGTATTAACTTATTACAAACTTTTACAATTTTAAATTATTCCAAAAGAAGCCTACTAGCTCAGCTCCAACAGCCTTAATCCCTAGCTCTCACACTGGGCTGGGGATCCTTGCTACCAACTGGTTCCTTTTTAACTGGAAAGAATATAAACAACATCGCACAAATGAGCTAACTAGCTCAGCGAGTCACAATGACAAAACTGAGAATAATGATCATCAAGTGAATCTGGTTATGATACCAAGTGAACAATGGATTATGATTTAGAATTGGATACTATATTTTTATTTTAAAAACCAAGGTTAGGCTGCTGATCAGTCACGCACTAACCCCGAGCAAAGCACACAGCATTGCTCTAACTACTGGATCCAAGGCACACATTGGCCTAACTTGACCAATAAATGGTCTGACCACGAATCTGGTCCACAATTTTATAAAATCAATCCAATTCTAATATAATAACAGAATGAACAATAATAACAATAATCAGAATTATTAACAACAGTGAATACTTAACAATGAAAGGGTTTCAACCCTTGTAAGGATCAATTAGGTGATTTCAAAGCTTGGATGCTGGGTAATGAAAGAATTGGATAACAAAGGAATCAACGTTTCAGGGTTTCAAGGATTTAGTCTTTCAAAGCATAAGATATCATGGGTTGAGTATATAAGCAAT
The DNA here is from genome assembly GCF_009905375.1 of Apium graveolens. Classification (NCBI taxonomy): domain Eukaryota; kingdom Viridiplantae; phylum Streptophyta; class Magnoliopsida; order Apiales; family Apiaceae; genus Apium; species Apium graveolens. The sequence continues at coordinate 215,468,157 of NC_133650.1, forward strand.
TCAGTTTAGTGTTTTGTATTTAGTTTGTATGTACTTGTGGAGTAGTATCGTAGATTTGTGGTTCATGTTTGGGTATACAATAATAAATGGTTTAGAAAGAATAAGGTTCATGGCTCAAGAACAATAACTGAAATCAGGGTTTAGGTTTCAGTGCTTCAAAGCACTTGCAATATCAACAGGACTATCAAGTACTATAATATCTCGAGAAAGTTCAGAACACTTTCCTGGTATTAGCTTACTATCCTGCACTCGCTTCCAATCACAATCGTCTTACTCCTCAACTACCTGTTTCCCTTTCCTACGTCTTGCCTCTTCTGCTCACATATGATAAGCATCTATCAATCATCAACTCACAGGATTTTATTCAACACATACTTCTATCTACCCTTCGTTTCACCCAAATCCGATTAACGGATTGAAAGTTATGCAGTAACCAAGTAAACACTGAATATATAGACCGATAGTCAATCAAAAAGTCACATATAACACATAATACATCACGTAATCAATGACATATCATTTATAAAGAAGTTTCGGGTCATAAATATGCTTTCGGGTATTTAAAATGATTTTTAAAATATTTTTCAGAATTAATACGGGTCGTTGGATCAATTTCGGGTTAATAAACAGGGTTCGGTTGGCCAATTCTGGCTCCGAAACAATTTTGTAATAATTATCGAGCCTTGGAAATAATTTAGAATAATATTTTAAAGCTCGAAACTATATTTCGGAATTTTTAAATCATTTTTAAATAATTAAATCTAATTAAATAATTAATTAAAATCAATTAATAATTAATTAAATCAATTAATCAATTAATTTTTGAATTAATTGACCAATTAATCAATTAAAAATCAACTGAAATTAATTAACTAATTAATTCAGATTTATTTTTGAATTAAAAATAATTTTCGGAATTAAAATACTAATTTTTAGAATTTTCAGAAATTAAAAATGATTTTTTATAATAAAAATTAAATAGAAAATATGATTTTTAAACATTTTATAAACAGGAATCATATTTTTGAAAACTTTGCAAACTACAGGGACTAAACTTCATCATCTACAAAACTACAAGGGCCTGTTTGCAATTTTGCCAGCCCAGCCGTCGACTCGCCGGAGTGTGGCCGGAGAACACAATTCCGGCCACCTCATGCCACCAAACTGTCCAGATTTAATCTACAGGTTACCAGCAACTTATTCGTGCAATCAAAACTCAATAATCATCTATGTTCTGACCGGAAATTGGCCAAGAACATCGCCGGTTTCCGGCGAACATCGAAAACTTTCAAAACACAACTCCCTTCGATCCATTAATCCTCTGTTAACGAGCTATATACCAATCGATTGCAAATTTCATAAGGAACACAACCCACTATAAATCAACTGCTAATAACCCCTGGATCAAAAACCCCCAAATTTCAATTGAAAACATTCATACGGGTTATAAACCCTAATTTTGAAATTCGAAAATTAAACCTACTTTTGAGCATGTTATTGAACTCCAAATGAGACGTATAATATATCAAAATCATTAGGAAAACAAGCTCTACCACATGCAATCATCAAATCATACAAACAATCATCCAAACAAAAATTCATATTTTTCATAAAAATAATTCGAAAATAATTAAATTTATATAAAATCAACCTTTGATTCTGCAGTAAAACAGGTCCTGGAATCTGATAGTACTCCTTGAGACCTTCAAATTGGTTACTCCAACTTTCCAAACGGATTTCACTAACACCTTGAATTTGTGGTTTGATTCTCAGAAAGGTTTATGAATATATGATTTTTCTCTGTAAAATTATATAATTATCTGTCTGCAAATGATATTGATACGAAATAAAATACGGTAAAAGGCTATTTATATTTACGGGAAATTAGTATCCCGTTGGATCATTCCAGATATAAAATGGTACGTTTATTTGTAAAATCTGATCCAAACGGTATCGGTTTCCGGGATAATTATCCAAATCAGTACAATTTGTACTGCGGTCTTGGTCTCAGCGCCTGGTTACACGTATTACGAAATGATAATTGTGATAGTTTAATAAAAAACTCCCGTTTATCAAAAATACGGGTTTTATTGATTTACCGAAACGAATATTGTATCGAAAATGTTGCGCCGGGACCCGCGCAGGACAAACCATACGCCGGATCGAAAAAGTCGAAACATGGAAAATGCTCGGAATATTACAATTAGGTTAGGAAGGAGTTCTCGGAAGAGTTTCGGGTTCCAAAAACGTAACAACGGTTGACGTCGATTGGTTCCCGTTTTTATAAAATAGATTTTAAATACTCGGAAAAAGATTTTATAAATTTCATATGATTCATATAAATTCATAAATCAACATAAAAATAATTAGGAAGATATGATAATTATCTATATTTTATTTTGGACATATAAAAATTAAAATACTCAATTAATAATATTTTTAAATATCCAAACACCGATAACACTTAACAATTAATTCACAGAATAGATACTGAACACACATAATAATTATTTAATAGAAAAAATAATTGCACGATATATCCTGGATATTACACTTGTTAGGTCACACAACACTGTAGAAGGGGGTTGAATACAATGTATAATACAATCAAATTGATTTAAAGCACAAGGAACAGAAAACATATGTATTCGATATAATAAACTCTGTTACAATGGAACTGTTCTCTCTCAGTGATGAACAAATATCACGAGAGCTGCTAGGTTACAATTGTATGATCTTCTCGATGATCGTAACTCTTTTTGAGTAAACCTATGTATGTGTTTATATAGACACACAGTTACAAGATAACTTCTAGTTGATATGGAATATAATTCTGTCTCCTAAAATATATCGACCAGATATCTTATATAATTCTTCTAGTCCTCTAAGTCTTTCCATGCATATCTTCTTCTTGTATTATTCTCGATCTTCTTTCCTGTAAATCAGCTTCCTTCCTTAACTGTTAGTCCTCCAGTACTTAAGTTCTGATATCCATCTTCTGATATTATGTTCTGATAATCTAAGTCCTGATATCCTTAAGTCCTGAATTCTAGTAAGTCCTGATTCCAGTAAGTACTGATATTTCCTGTTAGTTAAGATCTGAAAACTAAACATGAAATATATTAGACATGTCATCTCAAATATATCCAACATATCTGAAATATCATATCTGATTTTGATAAGAAGTCGCTTAAACCTGAATTAAAAATTATCCGAACCAAATAAAATTTTAGCCTCCAAGTATTGAATTCAATATAAAACTTAACCAAAAATTATCCAACAATTTAAACTTATCAGGTATTTTAAACTGATCTACTTTGATATCGGAATAAAATAAATTATGATTTTTAGCGACTCTTGATTATTTTTTTTACAATCATGATAAATTATCATATTGAGTTGTCCAAATAATTTAAATGATCATGTATGCTATATTTTTATACTGATTTAAAAAAAATCAAATAAACAAAAATAAATTTAGTTTCCCATTTCGTTGAATTTTTTTAAAAGAGTTTAGTTGAAGTTTTACGCCAAAGTTCAGTTGCATATATAAATTAAAAGCCATAAGTCTACCATTAAAAACCTCATTGAAAAAGCCATCATATAAAAAACATAGTTTGTTATTGGTTCCTTATAATTGACCGGGAAGTAGGAGGTCAAGTTGTGATATGTTGTAATGTGCATGAAGGGAATTGGGTTGTAAACTTAAAATGATTAAAACCAGTAGTTTGGATTCTCAAGAAACACACAATCATTCAACTTAGTTTATAAAATTTGAGCAACCACTACTGGTACTAATTATAAAATTGCAATGCACCTACTTCCCTGGATCAATTTTCTGTGAAATTTAGCAAAAGAATTGCTACAAAAATATGCGGAAATATGCTAAAATTGTAACATAAATTTGCAGAAATATGTTGAAATTTGTAGCAGAAATGTGCAGAAAACTATAGCAAATAGCTCAATCAACCGATTGAAACTTTTAGTAAAAACCCCAGTACATCAGATGTAATATCTACAAAAGGTGTTACATAAGCAACATATGTTCCTCCCAATATGCGGTGTGGGGCAGAGAGGACCAGTGGTTCAGATATGAGGCGCAGGACTGAAGAGAATTCTGTCCGAGTCACAAACTTATCAGAAGACACCTGTGAGGCTGACTTGAATGAGTTGTGTCATAATATTGGTCTTGTCACTCGCACCTACATTTCCACTGACCAGAGGACATGTGTATGCATGGGTTTCGGTTTTGTTAATTTTCTTAACAGGGAGGATGCTGAGAAAGCTATCAAGGTACTCAATTGGTATGGTTATGACAACCTCATACTCCATGTCGAATGGGCAGCATCGAGGACAAACTAGTTTTAATCTGGAACAAGAAGCTAGACTATTTTTCATTAATATTATATATTGTACTGAATGATTGGATTTTCTTGATAGTGTACGACTCTAGTTTGTTTGCGGAAGTTTTTTTGTTAAATCTCCGGCTACCTGTAAATTACAAGTAACTTCAGATTACAGAGAAAGATTCTACTCTCATGTTATATCTATGGCTACCTTTCAATTGCAAGTAACTTCACATTACAGAGAAAGATTCTAAAATGGAGATCACAATTTGATCAAGTATAAATTTGGATGTTGCAGGTTTTAGCCATTTATAATTTATAAGGGTTTATCTTTATGTTTCAACTGGTAAATAATACATTTTGCATAAAATTCTTGGAAATTGTTGTAGAAAATTTGCTGAAATATGCTGAAATTTGTAGCAGAAATGTGCTAAAAAATATATCAAATTGCTGCAGAAAATTACAGAAAATTCTTGCAAAAAACTATAAAAACTTTGAATTTAGAAACCGTTGCATAAAAATGAGTAAATCTGCAGAAATCTATTCCCAAAAAATGCATTTATACATGTAGAAAATGAGTAAATTTGCAGAACTCTGTTTTCGAAAAACACAAACTTTAAACAAGTGGTAAGGTAAAACTTTGGTCAGGATTGTGCATTAAAGATCCCATCAGATATAAGTACTACTTTAAACTTCAAATTGCCTACATGTTCAGTGGTCTAAAAATGGATACTAATTAGAAGTTTATATATCCACTGCCTGTTACAGACTTGCATTAACTAATATCACTACGAGATTAAGAGATCACAAGTTCAGTGGCCAGTGACAGTGAGCAGACTACTGGAGCAGGACAAGTATTATTATTACAGTGAGCACAATGGTACATCAGGGCAGACTTGATTTCCTACAAAAAGACCAGTACTTTTAGATGAAAGTTGTGCGTACCAGAGATTCAATTTCATATTCTAAGATTCAATGTGTACCAAAAGAAAACACTAATAACTAAAGAGTAGTGGATTTTATTATAAATTTATGGTACCTTTAGGCTAAACTCTTCACTTAGTAATCCAATCCACTTCACAACCAGGGTACTCTACATCATCCATTGCTTCCAAACGATAACAAATATCAAATTCAAATAATTTATTGAAGATAAAATTGTTAGTGTGTTCAGCATCTCAATAAAATTACTTTTTAAAGAATACACACCTTCATAACCATAAAGCCAACTACGAGCGGTGATGAGAACCTCTACATTTTCAGGAAGATAAGAACTTCGCCATTTGTTCAAATTTCTTCCACCAATACTAAAAGTGGACTCTGAAGCAACTGTTGTCAAAGGAACTGATAAAATATATCTAGCCAAATAAGAAAGCTCACCATATTTTGCTTCGTTCCCCCCCCCCTAAAACTCCAAAATATATAATTTCGTGTCTCTCTTAAGTCTAGGATCCTCTAAGTAAAGATCCAACTTAGTCTTTATTGGCCCCATCTAATGACTCTCGAGTGTCTAAATCCTGAAAATAAAATTGAATGTTATGATCAAATTACAACAACAACAAGAAAGTGTGTTTAATAACATATAATAAAAAGACTCCAATTAATACAAAAAAAAAACTTACAGCAAGGTTATATTTAGGCCTCTTGCAAGCTCTTTGATCTGATGTAGAAGAATGAGGAGCTCATATTGAGTTATTGTTCCCCTTTGGAAAATACTTAGAAAATAGCTTCTCCATCTTAAACTTTACATTAGCTATCTCAAATGAAACCTTTTCTTCTTTATATAATTGTTCAAAACAAACTTTAAGGCTATGTACCTTGTATCGAGGATCAAGTACCAATGCAAAGGAAAACAAAGTATTGTACTCTTGAACATCATATATATTTGATTTCAACCAATATTTTTCGAACTTTTCTTTCATACTTATTCCCATACAGCTCAAATCATTATTTTCACTACTGGCCAATTCTCTCAAATTCATTGCTATTCTCCATACGTTCTCATAATATATATTCGCAGTAGGATAATCACTCCCGGAAAACAACTTAGTCATATCAAAAAATGGTTCTAAAACATCTCGAATTTTTTGAACTTTTTCCCATTCATATGGATTTGGAAGATATTTATATGCATTATCAGCACGACTCAATTCCTCAAATGCTTTACGATATAGAAGAGCTCTATCAAGCATCATATATGAAGAGTTCCACCTGGTTGCAACATCTAACCATAAACCTTTAGTCTCATTAATTCTAACATTTTTTACTGCCGTCTCAAATGACTGTTTTCTGGTTTCTGACCACTTTATATACTTGACGCTTTTCCTAATCTATTCAACACAAGGGTCAATCAACTTAATCCCATCCTTGCAAATGAGATTTAGGACATGAGCAACACAACGAATATGAAAAAATGACCCTTACACAACAATAAGCCTTGACAATTAAGAGAGTCTTTCAAATAATCTTGCATTTTATCATTACTTGAAGCATTATCCAAGGTAATTGAAAAAAATTAACGCTGACACATGACTATACATAGTATAGCCAGTTTGTGGAGATTCAATATGAAGAAAATTGAGAACCTTACTATTTAATTTCCAATTAGAATTCACGTAATGTGCCATCTAGCAAAAATAGCCTTCCGTTTGACACGAAGTCCGCATATCTGAAGTTAAGCAAATTCTATCAGGCACCACTTGAAGAACCTTAAATATTTTTTTCTTTCAAAATCTTATGGAATTTTAAGCAATCTGCTTTGGACGTGTTCCTAGTAATACACCGAACCTCATTTTTAAGATTTGCATAAATTTCCCTATTCCCCTTATGTTCAATACATGAAAAAGCCTATCCATGTCTTATAATTGCCATGGACAACAATTCCTTAAAACGAGTCTGTATAAACTGTGGATTCTCTGCATTTATTTTCAGAAACTCAATGTATGGTTTACACTTTTTAAATGTTTATTCATATTACTAGTACCGTTAGTTGAGTTTGCAAGAAATTTTGCGTTCTTACAATGCTTGCATATCACTTTCCACAACTTTGGATCCATATTTTCTTCTACTATCTCTGTAAATGTATCCCAATATTTGCTCCATCTCCTATCATATTTATGATGTTTCTGATGTGCACTACTGAGGGGTGGAGTGCTATTAAGATCAATATGCACCTCATGCTCATCAAGGACTACCATGGGTCTTATCCATCACCAAGGAAAAAAATCAAGATAGATACAAATGTACAATCACTTAACCATTTTACTAAAATAGAGAAAAATAAACAATAACTTATATACTATATACAGTACTGCATGACCCAACCACATATTTAACAGAACAATTCAAAAAATTAAAAAGAATATCAAAATTGACAAAAATATAATATATAAAACCTATGTTATCTTTACACATAAAAATAAGTTAAACCCAAATAGGGGGAATGAGTTAATTACCTGTGATTCTTTGAACACGTGAGAGAACTTTTGCACTGGGTATTTTACGTTTTTTTTGTAAGCTGAATTATGATGTGGATTTACCAGAAGAAAGGGAGGTTGATTTGTTTTTACCGCCACCAGTTTCTACTTTTTACCCACCTATTTTAAGTAGATTGTGTAGTTTATATAATTGTATGAGATAAGTGACCGCCAAAATTTTTACTTGTCCCGCCTACTTTTCTAATTTCTTGTACATTTTTTCTACAAAATAATTTTTTATATTTTATTATTATATAAGATTCAAAATTTATGCTCTTAGATCTCAGTCCACTTTTTCAAATATTATTATATTTTGGGCTTTTTTGAAAAATAGCCTAGTCCAAATTTATTTTTTTATAAAAAAATTATCATTATTATTCCCAGTCAATGCAACAAGAATTACAGAAGGGGGGTTGAATGTAATTCTGGCTTTTTTCCTGATTTTAAGAATGTTCTTACCTAATATATAACTGTGTTTGATTTTGCAAGAGTGCGGAATAAAAGTAAAATAAAATCAAAACACAAAGCAATAAAATACAAGGCTTTAAAACTTTCTGGTGGATTTAAACTTATCCACCATATATATATATATATAAAGATGAGAACTCTATGATGCTTGAAGACCTACAGAAGAAAATTATGGAACTTCCTCAAAGGCTTACTCCATGGGATACCACTGGGTTTTTAGACGCAGAGAATGAATGAATTTTCTACGGGTACAATTTTTCTCAAAGATTTTAAGACAACTCTATGATTCCAGATTATACAGTCACACAGTGGTTTGTACCAATGTTATATTTATCGGGGAATCAATGAGATCAAACAGGCAGGAATTGTGGAGGTCAGAGAGAATAGTGGGGATAAACAAATATCTCAGTTACATGCAGTATAATTGGAACCTCGGGACAGAATGTAAGAGTTACTGATAGATGAATTAGAAGAAGCTCAGGTAGAAGTACTTGAGGGACTGGACGTCAGGGCAGTGTTTCACATGTCAGAGAAGTTTAGTCGAATCAGATTCACAAGGAGTATATATGCTATATCCAAGGATCAAGCCTATCTATTCCGAAGCAGAGATTCTTACAGATTCAGTTCAAGGGGTGATTACAAGACTGAGAATGGGACAGATACAAGATTTGATAGCTACAGTTATGACAAGACATATGTGTCAAGTAACTATCAGGGGTTTTGCTACAATAGAACAAGAAGCTTGACAAACAAGGATGAGTAGGGATTCAGTTGAAGAGCTGAGACAAAGGTGGAATGTTTTCTTAGGGAAGCAGCCAGTCAAAACTTATAGTGCACGGGAAAGAGTTGGGATGGATCAGATGACGAGAATAATGAATATCTTGCTTACACAGAAATCTCTGAAGATGGTCCAACTCACATATCTCAGGTTTCAAATTCTTGAACTACTGCAATACTTTGCTCTCAATATTCAATACATGATAAGATCATAGTGTTTAAATGCTTAACACTCGCACAAGCATGATAGCATCACACATAGATAATGCTGAACTAGTTCACTAGATTATTTTTCTAGTAACTAGGATTGATGTTTAACTTGTGCATGTTATTTTAGATGATCTTAAATATGTGTTTGAATATTTGTTGAACATGATTAATTGCTTTAGTGAGATATATGTTTTTTTAGCATATAAGACCTTTTTTATGCTTATCTCCTATATCCTATTACATTGTGATTTATTCATTTGATCTGAATTGTTTGTTAAGATGTGTTAGTTATAATTGGATTGAGATAGCTAGATGAGATTTATCAACAGAATTGGACTAGATAGAATTAGTTATTTATTTGTTAATTCTGTTTGTTCCATATCATGTCTGTCTTGCTTAATTCTTATGTGTAATGTTTCTGAATGAATGTCATGTATTCCCATTTAGGATTACAATAGGGCAAAGACTGCTAGTCCTCCTTATGTAAGGTTGGAACCAATTTTCCCCTAGCCTAGAGACAATATGTCAAGGGTATTAAAATGAAGAAAATGGCCAGTCAGAGATAAGAATTAGCATGATAAGGTTGCAGTTGTTGTTATCTCTATTTATAATAATATCTCTAATCAATCTGGACCCAAACTGATAAGTTGGGTACCAAGAACTGTTAATCCATTTGTCAGTGCAGGACATAACAGGTAATTGATTCTTATGCATTCTTGGTAATTCATACTTAAGGCATCTGATCAAAGAAAGAGCCTCATAATCAAATGTGATTGACAAAAGTTATTCCGTCAATAAACTTTGGAGATGACAGCAAAGGTTTTCATTACAAGACAAGCTATGCAAAAAAGGAATGTCATCATGAATTGAACAATTGGTATCACTGATAACAACTAATCATTGTTGTCACTGATAACAATTGAAGCAACTTCCTTGCTGGAGAATCAAGGCACAAATCCTCTTATGAGACAGTTCTGCATCAGAGGAGAAATTATCAATTCAAAGAAGGATTAGTGTCTCATCTGAAGAAGGAAGATTGAGAAGCTTGCTCTTCTTAGAGTAAGGAAAGGAAATGCTCGTGGCTAGACTGGAATCTCAGGAAAGGTGAAGTCAATGGTTTCTACTGTTAAGCTTCATCTGCCAAAAGTTTAGCTATGGCATTAAAAGCTCTCACCCTTGAACATCAACTCAAGGAACTCTTTTGTAAAAAGTTGTTAGTGAGAGGACTGCCTCATTTGGAATTCGGAAGATGAAAAATGTGAGGCATGTCAGAAAGAGAAGTCAAAGACAGCATCACATCAAAGCAAAGATATACCTTAGTGATGGTGGTTGACTACTCTTATTAAACAAAGTTGTTGTTTGTGCGTTCTCAAGACAAGACATCACATATGCTGATTGATCACATAAGAAGATCAAGCTGGAAGCAACTATAAGAGACATATTCAGCACTGGGAAGCTCCGTGTCAGAATGGAGTGGTATAAGGGAAGAACCAGAACTTGATTAAAGCTACAAGGGAAATATCAAGCTAATCAAGACTTTCTAAATGCCAAAGGGCTGGAGCAGTCAATACAGTTTGTAACAAGTTAGATCAAGACTTGATCCGGATGTATACATGAAGACCACTAATGAGTTAATGGCCAACAGAAGCAAACACTGAATAACCTCAAAGTGTTTGGAGAGAATGTTCTACAGTTAGGATATTTTCCATGGCTACTCAGTGGAGTCTACAACCTATAGGGCATTTGTGGTTGATCAACAGAAGATGATAAAATATCTAAGTGCACAGTTCAACAACTCCATGCTCCAAGCTACTAAAGGAGAAATTAATGGTACTGATAATTTAAATCCAAACAGTGGAATGGCAGTGTATCTACACATCTCATTACTTCAATGAAGCCAGTCAACAAGGATAAGGATTTTCAGTAAATCCCAGCAACAGCTTAGGGGGAGCAAAAAAAGGATCAACTAGTCAGACACAACACCATATTGAAAATTCAGAGGACACAACAAGAACATATTTGCTGAGACAAAGGGTTTGATGTCAAGTCTATTCCCAGAGTCTAGTTCTTACCTGATCCAGATGGTGGAGTAATGATTAGCAAGGCTACTGAGTGTGAATGATTATTTTCTAGTTTTCTATCTAAAGAAGAAACTAAGAAAGTTACAGAAGCTCTGATAGATCCAGATTGATTAGGTAATTACAAAGCAAGATGAACTCAATCAGTCAGCAAGCAGATTGTAGGGAAGTTGGTATCCAAACCAAATGATAATATTATAATTGGTACACGGATAACCAGAAGTTAAACTGGATGACAATGTCATTGTTACAAGGGACAAGGCCAAAATGGATGCTAGGTTATTATCAGGAAGTAGTATCTGACAGAAAGCACCAGTGACGAGACTTGAGGATGTTACGACATATTAGGCACCTGATGCACATTACACTTGGAATTGGACACTAGTAGATGTGTACAAGTGCACTCCTGGTTGGTGAGACAAAAGAGGAAGGCAATGCACAACAGTTCATAGACTTTGCAGTTGCAGACCTATTGGACTACGTATATCTCTTCTTCACAATCTCACTCCAGGTTGGTATGAACTAGTGTACTACTCAAGCAATCGTCAAGGACATGGTATGGCACTCTAACTGAAGTTACAGTTTAATATGAACTAGTAGAGTCGTCATATTAATAACTCTTTTATCACTAGGCACAAACATATTATTTTATATGTGCAGTGATATAATGATAATGTTATATGTTGGTCTACTAACAAAGACTTGTGCAAGATTATTTGCTAAGTTATTGCTGAGTAGGTATGGAGGAGCATGTTGGAAAGGTTACAATTCTTTTTGGGATTACTTTAAGCAAGCCATTAGGATAATTCTTTTAGGAGCTCAAGCAATCCAAAAGAACAATTCTTTTAGGAGCACAAGTAAACCAAAAGAATGATGGAAATACAATTAAGTTAAAGATCTTTTGAAGATGCAAAATTTGGAAGATTCTGAACATGCCAAGACTACTTACCAACAGAAATTACTAAAGCTTGATCAGTGCAACTCAGGTATAATGACAAGCTATAGAGGTATGATGAGCTCACTCTTTTACTCAAATGCTAATAGACAACATGTAATGTTCTCAAGATGCCAAAGTGCAAGGTTCCAATTGGATCCTAGAGAATCCAATCTTATAGCTATTAACAAGATTATTAGATATCTTAAGGGACTACCAACTCTTGGAGTAAAGTACCCTAAAGATATTGTGCTTAACATGTTTGGCTATATAGATATATATTACGCAGGTTGTAAGAAAGACAGGAGAAGCATCTCTGAAGCTGTCAACTTAAGTGACTGGAGAAGCATCTCAGGAAGCTGTCAACTTCGTGGACAAAGATTAATTTCTTGTTATGATAAGAAACAACCTTAAATCCAACAACACTGTGGAATACTCTATGACAAGGCACCTTTACACCAGGTATCATTTAATTCGAGAGCATGTCTTCTAGTTAAAGAGTTACTGACAGAAACATTTATTAAATCACTTGATAAAGTTAATTTTTCAAGATAGGTTTGTAAGTGTGGGATATCATTCATTGCACATTAGCTGGAAATCTCATCTGTAAGGAATTCTTTATATAAGTTCACAAGTATTAAATCTTCAATATTTAAAGGATTTGTGAATTTATCAATAATCCAGTACCTCGTACTTAGTGCTACTATCTTAATTATCATGATTACAATGTCAGATACATTTGTGGTAGTTAAGTATTATAACATTAAGTTTGAATATTATTTCAATTGATTTAAATTATGACTGTAGACAATTCCATTCCATACCAGTCTCATAATTTGAATTATATTAAAATAATATGCAGCATAGTTATTTGTATCATGTATGAATAATTATGATACTTTTAGTATTAGTGATATTATTTAGAATTTTTGTTCTAAGTAATCAATGCTTATTTCTAAAATCACTAATATTAAAAGTTGAAGTATTTTCTAAATTATGTGTATAAAACTCTCAATATTTTATATACTTAGAAAGTATTTCTAAAATTACTAATTATCCAGAGATTGATTACGATGTATATAAGTCATATATCCTATTGGTTATTATTCAAGGATAATTATAAAAATATTTAATTGCTATTATCTAACTAATAGATATTTAGTATTTATTTATTTAGTATTTATTTTGGGTAGTTTGGATTATGGAAATTGAAGCAATTCAATGATTTTATTTGCTCCATAATTCAAACTAACTTAAAATAAATAAGCAGCATGATTGATTATAACTAAATCTGTTACGACCGACATTTTATGTAATATTATTTATGGATTTGGTATAATATTTAAGTCAAATGAAAATATATTCAATGATTGTACGCTAGAGTGAGTGAAAATTTCTGCGTTATAAATTTGCTTTGTGTAGTATATGATTTTTCAAAGCAAGAGTTTATTTAATTTCTTTATTTTTGATTTATAAGGAATATTCTAAGCTTTGGAAAAATTTTCTTTTAAAAGGAATTTTGTTCACAAATTTTGATAATGATTTTATAAAGTCTCTAAAAATCCAAGTTATTTTATGATATAAATTTTATAATTTTTGAACTTGTATTTTATTTTATAAAAATAAATCTTTATAAATGTTAGTTGTCATAATTATCAAATTACATGGTTGTCCTTGCATGCAAATCCTTCCCTATTCAATTCAAAGGGCTAAAGAGACAATTCCAACCCCACTAACTCTTAATTTTCTAGCCAAATTCCTTCTTTGCCCTTGCATGCAAAATAAACCAAGTAAAAGTGGAGGGATAGTCTTGTCAATTCTCATTCCCACTCACATTTGCCAAATCAAAAACCATAAAGCAAGCAATTGATGTAATCATCCACTCCACTCACCATCACACTTTCTCCTCCCACCCTCCTCACTCTCTCACTCTCGGCCCTCCCCCTCCTTCTCTCGGTTTTTTAGCCGAAACCAACCCCCTCCCCATTTTCTTCATTCCTCCACCAAGTTTCCACCTTCTACACAAGTAAATGTTACTTACCATACCATGATCACATATATTCCAAAGAGTTTTGAGTAGAAAGTTTAAGTTTTAAAGTTGCATGTTAAGGTTTTAGTTGAAACTCAAAATACAATCTTGATTCTTATGGATTTAAGGTTGTTTTTGAGAGGACTACAATGAATGGATAAGTGCCAAGTCTTGAGAAGAAAACTCTTCATGATTTAATGGTCATTTCCATCCATTTTATTCGGCCATGACCATATGGGAGCCGAATAAATGGTCCTTGAAATCATTCTTGTTGTTTTGATCAATTTTTGCATGTATATGTGATAATGACTTGAACTTTGTAGTGAAAATTTGATAAAACTCCTTGCATGCTAAGTGATCATCTAGGTATACCTTATGCTAGGCTTGCATGTCAATTTTAAGATGGAATATGTGTAGAAAATATGTTGTTTTGGTTTGAAAAACCCGAAGGCATGCATGCATGAGGATTTCTCTTAGAATGTTGTAAGATTTTGATCATTTGGAAAGATTTTGTTAGTGAGCCTTAATTTCAGTAGGTATAATGTGTTAATATTGATTTATGCTTCTTGTTGCATGGTAATAATTCGTGGTTATCTTTTATAAAAATATATATCTTGTTGTTTCAAAAGCATGAAGATTTGTGATTTGTGAAGAGTAGTCTCTTTTGTTTTGCCATAATTGTACCCTAGGTAAGGATGATCTCACCAAGTTTATTTTGAGAAAAAGGGAGTTAGTTCAGTAGAATACCATGTATAAGTTTTGGTTTAAGTATTTAGTTGTTGTTAGTTGAGTTTGTCAAGTCAAAAACCTTGGAAAATGAAAGTTATAGTTTCTGCAGAAAAATCAGTATAGCACCCTGAGGTTTAGAGTGAGTTTTGACCATGTCATTGGTGTGCACTTTGAGGCCCAAGCTACCAGAAGTTAGTATTGGGAGTATATAATAGGTTTTAGGAGTTGGTTAGAGGTTTGCATGACATTTGGTTAGGTGCACAAGTAGAATCACAAAATCTGTCCAGCAGGGGACAGTTTTGTTGCAACTTGGAAAGAGGGAGATTTGACCATGTCATGGGTAGGCCCTCATTAGGCCCAATTGGGCCTTAGTTAGAGGGTATGTCAGAGAAGTTTTTCTAACCATATTTCATAGGATATGAGCTAGAACCATGTGTCACAAGTTAATTCAAGTCAGGGCATTTTCTGCCAAGAAAAACAGGGGAACCTTGGACTTTTAGCTTAGGCCCAAGAAGGCCCAATCCAGGCCCTTGAGCCACATCAAGTTTGTAAGATGCCCTTAGGTCAGGAGAGTCTTGTGTAAAAGTTTTGAAGAAAAACTTGTAGTTTAAGAATGTCTAATGTACTCAAGAAACCATAGTTGTCATTCTGAAATTTGCACCAGTGAGCACTATCACTTACCACATAGTTTTAGAATACTTAGAAGTGAGTATTAGGTCAACCACCATAGTTGTAAGATGGTATAAGGTCAGTAGAGAAAAAGGCACAAGTGAGGGTCAATAGGTTTTGGATAATTTAGGAAAGGCACATCGAGTTAGAAAGCCGAAATTAGAAGACCTTGTCTAGTGTAGCGACCAAGTGACTTAAGTCGCGAGTCGAGATCATCCAAGCCTAGTGTTGCATTATGGTATATATGGTGTTATTTGGTGTTAATATATGATATGTGAATATGTGGCTATGTGTGTGCAATTATAATTTAAAAGTGAATATAAATTAAGTGCATATAGGCCTAAGTGCCATCCGTGTTTAATTTCGAGTTGTAAATAGGTTAGGTTGGTGAGAATATATTATAATGAGGATTATTATTATTTATGTAGGATCTCGAGACGAGGGAAAACTTGCCATAAAAGTCGAGTGAAGCTCCAGTTGTTGCTCCTACCAGTCAGACCAGACCAGCCTATCTCAAGGCAAGTGATTCACCTTGACCTTCGTATTTACTGCAAATTCATATATATCGATGCAATTACCCTGAGTCATTTTGACATACTTAAATCAAGCGTATCTTTTGTTTATCTTTAAGTTAAATAGAGATGCCATGAACCCTCGAGTACGTATTGCAAGTAGTTCAAAAATCTTTCATGATTGTTTAATTCCATGATAAAAAGAAGAATTGATATATTACTTGATGGATCACCTTGATTAACATGTTGATGTTTCCTAAGTATTAATATCTCATCCTGATATTTGAACCCCTATAGAACCTTACTTTGAATTCTGATAGTCAGATACTTACCAGCTTGATTCCTCATTGATTGATACCCTCTTTCTTATCCTAAAGCTTGACAATTCTGATATGTCCCGAGTTAAAGATCATTCTTCACACCTTAACACCCTTAGTATTCTTGAAGCTTACCTTCTTGATGATCCAGCACTTGAACCTTGATGAGAAACCATTGCTTTGAGCCCAAATTATCATTACCCTTCATATTATCCATTAGTCTCACTAAATCCTCTTGTCCAATCCTTGATATTTGAAAACCATTCAATTACTTAAATAAAGAATAGTTTTGTGAATCATGGCTCTGATATTCAGTACCTTGTTTCCCGTGTTTCGAGCTGATCTATAATCCCTTGATAAAAACGTTTACAGTCAAAAGAGATTTTGTCATAAACCGGCATCAGTTTTTAAATAATTAAAATGTGGGTTTTTAGTCCCAAAGGGGGATAAATGTTTTCTTGAATAGTGGATCTGGACTGAGACGCGAGTCCTTTCCACACTTATATTAGGCTTAAAAGTTGCCTAGGGATTCCCAATAATGTTTTAGAACCCAGCGAGGTTCGGGATTACTTCGCGGCTGATCACCGGCTGTAATCCGTAGCGTCATAAAATGATTTTGATTAAGACATGATTTTTAAAATTGTTTTGATGCAAGCAAAATGATGCCATCTCACATAGTTTTTTTATCTCTCGTTACATTTGGTTATGTCTTTCCATTATCATTCTTAAAGGTATATTTCAATTTATGTTCTGTGTCGTACTGTTAGCACTTGTTGAGCATTTGGCTCACTTCTTGCTTTACCCTTATATTACAGCTAGCAGCTATGGTTAGATGCAAGCAGACTGCCCGTAAGACCTGTGATGCTGATGCTTATGTTCGAGCTCAGGTAGAATAAGTAATAATAGTTGTGTGAGGACTCGGTATTTGTAATCTGATGTAATAGTTGGTAGTGTTGGGCTGTTCCAAACCCTAAACTGCAAGATCTTGGATTTTGGTTGTGTATTCTTCATTAAAATAATGTAATAGCTATATTTATTTTGTTATTTAAGTTGGGGGTGTGACAGGTTTTGGTATCAGAGCTACGGTTTAGAGTCCCTGGACAGCCCAAATAGGTTATAGGATTTGTGTGTAGGTTATAGATATTACGCGAGAGAGTAGGTGAAGTAAATTATTATTAATACTCCTCTTATTGGTTGTCAGCAAAGGGCACATTCCTCGTCATCCTCTGGGTCGGACGACACTATTGCTTTCTCCGTGTATGCTGAGTTGAGGCGCGAGTTCGACATGCTTCAGGGCAAGTACGACTGACTGATAGACCGACTGAAGAACGTGTATCCGGACAGCCGAAACTACGAAGGGAAGCCCAAGGAGCAGATGACTGCGAGACTTGAGACCTTGGTTCGGTACGTTAACACTAAGCTTGAGGAGATGCCAGCGCACCGGGACCGTACCAGCCAGTATGTCATTCAGATGGTGGCAGATGAGCTCCAAAGCATTGTGAAGACGCTTCGAGAGGAAAAGACTACCAAGCCCCGTTCAGATGGAGTGGAGCCTTAGTTCTTTCCATTTACCTTTCATGTTGTTGTACTATCAGACTCTGTGGAATCCCCAGTTATTTCCGTTTTTCCTTTAAATAAGCCTGTTAATCCTAGAATCAGACTATGTCCCAATCTTATGTACTGTGACCTTTAAAATTTCAATAATTATGTGCTATTGTTCCATTTTCTCTCAATTGTTATTTTATGTTTTTATCATCATATCTGCTTAATTTGGAAACTTGACCCCATATGTAAATGAGAATGCCATGCGATACCCTCGAATCATTTTATCATTCATATCTGTTTTGACACAACTCTTATTTCAGATCATGCCTCCCAAAAAGAAGAACCCAACAACCACCTTCACCACAGACCCAAATATTCTTCGACTACTGGAAACCTTGCAACAGCAAACCAATGCTATAGCTCAACAACAGCTAACTCTTCAACAACGAATTGAAAACCAAGATAACCGTGAGCCACACCAACCACCTGAACCACCAGTACCACCTAGACAAATTGTCACTTTCAAGGCTTTTCAGAATGTGAATCCACCTGTATTTCATGATACCACTGATCCAGTGATAGCTAACACATGGATCAAGGAGATGGAAAGGGCTTTTGAGTTGGTGCAGTTAGGAGACGATCAGAAGACGCCGTATGCTACTTACTTCTTGAAGGGAGAAGTCATCTATTGGTGGGAATCAGTAAAGGCTATGGAAGTCACTCAGCAGGTTTCTTGGGAGAGATTTAAAAAGTTATTTCTGGACAAGTATTACCCTAAGTACATGAAGAATCAGATGGAGCTAAAATTTCTGGAGTTGAAGCAAGGGAATATGACTGTATTGGAGTATGAGAAGAAGTTCACTGAGTTGTCAAGGTTTGTGACAAAGTATACCAGCACTGAGGAGGAAAAAGCAAAGAAATTTCAGCAAGGATTGGAGCCTTGGATCAGAGATAGGGTGGCTATGTTTGAGCTTGAAACTTATGCGGGAGTAGTACAGAAAGCTGCTCTGATTGAAAATAATGGGATGCAGTCAAGGAAAGAGAGGGATAACAAGAAGAGGAAGGTTCCGTTTTATGGAGAAAAGTCTGAAGCTGGAAGTACGCAAGATCGGAATGTAAAGAGGATTGGCTTCCAGAAGGGCGGAAATTTTCAAAAGAAGGGAAATTTGAGAAAAAGGCAAGAATCAAAAGGGAACAACCCGGCAAGCCAAGGGCAAGTTGGAGAAAACAGGTTCCAGAGACCGGAATGCAAGCACTGTGGAAGAAGGCACCCCGAAGTATGCAATAAGCTGAGTATGACCTGTTATAGGTGCAATCAGAAGGGACATTTGGAAACTGAGTGCAAGATGCAGAAGCCAGGAGTTACGTGCTACAAATGTGGGAAGACTGGACACATGGCTAGGGAGTGTAAGGCAACAGGACCAGTCAAAGCTCTGATGAACATGGCAAGTACCAGTGCAAGCGTGCCAGCTGAGGTATTGGCATTACCTCCACCACCCGCACCAACCCCGCAAGCAACAGCAAGGACATTTGATCTAAAGATGAAAGATGCTGTTCAGAATTCTGAGGTGATAGCAGGTACACTTTTACTCAATAATGTCAAGGCTAAAGTATTGATTGATTCGGGAGCAACAAGATCTTTCATATCAGAATCTTTTGTTGATAAGCTCCAATGTGATAAAACGGTTATGAGTGAGGTAGTAAATGTGGTAATTGCAAACCAGGAGAAGATTCATGTGAAACAATTTTGTCCAAAGTGTGAGATCGATATTTCGGGATATAAGTTTTCAGCCGACTTGATACTCTTCAAGTTGGGAGAGTTTGATATAATTTTAGGAATGGATTGGTTAGGAGAGAATAGCGCTCAGATTAATTGTAAGACCAAGAGAGTGTATTTAAAGACGAAGAGTGGAGAGAAGGTAATATTTAAGGGGCAGAGGCAAGAGCAACTATTTCTTACAATCATTCAGGCTAAGAAGTTGCTTAGAAAAGGTTGTGAGTCGTTCCTAGCATATGTAGTGGATTCAGAGAGAGGCAGCCTCAGCATGGAAGATATTCCTGTAGTTAGCGAGTTTCCCGATGTGTTTCCCGACGAGCTACCAGGCTTACCACCAGATCGACAAGTTGAGTTCGAGATCAACCTTGCTCCAGGCACGGAACCAGTTTCAAAGGCCCCCTATAGGATGGCACCAGCAGACATGAAAGAGTTGGCGAGCCAGCTACAAGAATTATTGGATAAAGGAGTGATACGACCAAGTACGTCGCCATGGGGAGCACCTGTTCTGTTTGTAAAGAAGAAAGATGGGAGTGTGCGTCTATGCATAGATTACCGGGAGCTGAATAAGGTGACGATCAAGAACCGTTACCCGCTACCAAGGATAGATGACCTTTTTGATCAGTTGAAGGGAGCAAAATGCTTTTCGAAGATTGATTTGAGATCGGGATACCATCAATTAAAGATCAAAGAAGAAGATATTCCTAAGACCGCATTCAGGACCAGATATGGGCATTATGAATTCCTAGTAATGCCGTTTGGATTGACCAACGCTCCGGACGCATTTATGGATCTGATGAATCGGGTATTTAAGAAGTATTTGGACAAATTTGTCGTGGCATTCATTGATGACATCCTTATTTATTCTAAGTCGGAAGAAGAACATAAGCAGCACCTCTGGATAGCATTGGAGATACTCCGACAAGAGAAGTTGTATGCCAAGTTTACCAAATGTGAGTTTTGGTTAAAGGAAGTTCAATTTTTGGGGCATGTTATTGGAAATGAGGGAGTTAAAGTGGATCCGGCAAAGATTGAGGTAGTTATGAATTGGGAAAGGCCAAAGACTCCTACGGAAGTGCGAAGTTTTCTAGGATTGGCCGGATACTATAGAAGATTCGTCAAGGATTTCTCGAAGATCGCCACGCCATTGACCAAGTTAACCAGAAAGAATCAAAAGTTTGAATGGAGTGCAGAATGTGAAGATAGCTTTCAAGAATTAAAGCAGAAGTTGGTAACAGCTCCGGTGTTGGTACTTCCAGATGATCAAGGGAATTTTGTAATATTCAGCGACGCTTCACATAAGGGTTTGGGTTGTGTGTTGATGCAACACAGTAAAGTGATCGCATATGCGTCAAGATAGTTGAAGCCGCATGAGTTAAAGTACCCGACGCATGACTTGGAACTAGCCGCTATAGTGTTCGCACTCAAGATCTGGAGACATTACCTCTATGGAGAGAAGTGTGAAATCTACACGGATCACAAGAGTTTAAAGTACATTTTTACTCAGAAAGAGCTCAATATGAGGCAGAGGAGATGGCTGGAATTGATCAAGGACTATGACTGCTCGATAAATTACCATCCTGGAAAGGCGAACGTAGTGGCCGATGCTCTGAGTAGGAAGGAGAGATTGAATATGATGATAACATCAAAAGAGTTAACTGGAGAAATCGAAAAATTGGAATTGGAACTTTATGCTTATGGAAAAGTTGCGGAAGTTTGTCGTGCAATGACCTTTCAGCCAACACTAGTGGAAAAGATAAAGAAGTGTCAAGAGGAAGTAATGGAAAAAGAGAAGAAACAGTTATCTGGAGAGGAGATTAATACTCAAAGGGATGAGCAAGGGATACTAAGGTTTTCATCCAGAATATGGATTCCCCATGTACCTGAATTAAAGAATGAGATCCTCCATGAAGCCCACAATTCAAAATTTTCAATCCACCTGGGAAGCACCAAGATGTATCGAGACTTAAAGAAGAACTTTTGGTGGCCAAATATGAAGCAAGACGTGGCAGAATGGGTTGCAAAGTGCTATACTTATCAGAAAGTAAAGGCAGAACATCGACGACCAAGCGGATTAATTCAGCCCCTGAAGATTCCAGAATGGAAATGGGAAAATATTGCTATGGACTTTATAGTAGGACTACCGCGAACGAAATCCGGATATGACGCAATATGGGTTATAGTTGATCGTCTTACGAAGTCGGCGCATTTCCTTCCAATAAACGAGAAGTCGTCATTAGACAAGTTGGTTCATTTGTATGTGCGCGAAATCGTACTAAGGCATGGAGTACCCGTATCAATAGTTTCAGACAGAGATCCCCGATTTAACTCAAGATTCTGGAAGCAATTTCAGGAGTGTCTTGGCACGAAGTTGAATATGAGCACGGCGTACCACCCACAGACGGATGGCCAGAGTGAAAGAACAATTCAAATAATTGAAGACATGTTGCGCAGTTGTGCAATCGATTTTGCAGGAAGTTGGGATGACCATTTGCCATTGATTGAATTCTCTTACAACAACAGCTATCATTCCAGTATCGGCATGCCACCATACGAAGCTTTGTACGGGCGAAAATGTAGATCACCAACAAGTTGGAATGAAGTAGGAGAAGGAAGAATTCTCGGCTCGGATTTGGTACAACAGTTGCATGACTCGGTCAAGTTAATTCAGAAAAGATTGCTTGCTGCTCAAGATAGACAGAGGAAGTATGCGGATCCAGCGCGTAAGGACGTTCAATTCCAAATTGGCGAAGCTGTGTTGCTGAAGGTGTCACCTAGGAAAGGGTTGATAAGATTTGGCAAGAAAGGGAAGTTAGCACCTAGATACATAGGTCCTTTTGAGATTTTGAGTCAAGTGGGAAAGGTGGCCTACGAGTTGGCCTTACCACCTCAGTATCGGCATGTGCATAATGTGTTCCATGTGTCGTTGCTTAAGAAGTACAATCCTGACGCTAGCCATGTGATAGAATATGAACCTGTAGAAATTCAGGCAGACCTGTCATTTATGGAGCAACCGGTTAAAATACTCGACTGGCAAGTAAAGAGTCTTAGAAATAAATCCGTAAAGTTAGTAAAAGTACTTTGGAGGAACCCTAAGGTCGAAGAGTCGACTTGGGAGTTAGAGTCTGATATGCGTTCCCGGCATCCTCATCTTTTCTCTTAGATTCTGGGGATAGAATCCCTTAAGGGGGAGAGGATGTTACGACCGACATTTTATGTAATATTATTTATGGATTTGGTATAATATTTAAGTCAAATGAAAATATATTCAATGATTGTACGCTAGAGTGAGTGAAAATTTCTGCGTTATAAATTTGCTTTGTGTAGTATATGATTTTTCAAAGCAAGAGTTTATTTAATTTCTTTATTTTTGATTTATAAGGAATATTCTAAGCTTTGGAAAAATTTTCTTTTAAAAGGAATTTTGTTCACAAATTTTGATAATGATTTTATAAAGTCTCTAAAAATCCAAGTTATTTTATGATATAAATTTTATAATTTTTGAACTTGTATTTTATTTTATAAAAATAAATCTTTATAAATGTTAGTTGTCATAATTATCAAATTACATGGTTGTCCTTGCATGTAAATCCTTCCCTATTCAATTCAAAGGGCTAAAGAGACAATTCCAACCCCACTAACTCTTAATTTTCTAGCCAAATTCCTTCTTTGCCCTTGCATGCAAAATAAACCAAGTAAAAGTGGAGGGATAGTCTTGTCAATTCTCATTCCCACTCACATTTGCCAAATCAAAAACCATAAAGCAAGCAATTAATGTAATCATCCATTCCACTCACCATCACACTTTCTCCTCCCACCCTCCTCACTCTCTCACTCTCGGCCCTCCCCCTCCTTCTCTCGGGTTTTTAGCCGAAACCAACCCCCTCCCCATTTTCTTCATTCCTCCACCAAGTTTCCACCTTCTACACAAGTAAATGTTACTTACCATACCATGATCACATATATTCCAAAGAGTTTTGAGTAGAAAGTTTAAGTTTTAAAGTTGCATGTTAAGGTTTTAGTTGAAACTCAAAATACAATCTTGATTCTTATGGATTTAAGGTTGTTTTTGAGAGGACTACAATGAATGGATAAGTGCCAAGTCTTGAGAAGAAAACTCTTCATGATTTAATGGCCATTTCCATCCATTTTATTCGGCCATGACCATATGGGAGCCGAATAAATGGTCCTTGAAATCATTCTTGTTGTTTTGATCAATTTTTGCATGTATATGTGATAATGACTTGAACTTTGTAGTGAAAATTTGATAAAACTCCTTGCATGCTAAGTGATCATCTAGGTATACCTTATGCTAGGCTTGCATGTCAATTTTAAGATGGAATATGTGTAGAAAATATGTTGTTTTGGTTTGAAAAACCCGAAGGCATGCATGCATAAGGATTTCTCTTAGAATGTTGTAAGATTTTGATCATTTGGAAAGATTTTGTTAGTGAGCCTTAATTTCAGTAGGTATAATGTGTTAATATTGATTTATGCTTCTTGTTGCATGGTAATAATTCGTGGTTATCTTTTATAAAAATATATATCTTGTTGTTTCAAAAGCATGAAGATTTGTGATTTGTGAAGAGTAGTCTCTTTTGTTTTGCCATAATTGTACCCTAGGTAAGGATGATCTCACCAAGGTTATTTTGAGAAAAAGGGAGTTAGTTCAGTAGAATACCATGTATAAGTTTTGGTTTAAGTATTTAGTTGTTGTTAGTTGAGTTTGTCAAGTCAAAAACCTTGGAAAATGAAAGTTATAGTTTCTGCAGAAAAATCAGTATAGCACCCTGAGGTTTAGAGTGAGTTTTGACCATGTCATTGGTGTGCACTTTGAGGCCCAAGCTACCAGAAGTTAGTATTGGGAGTATATAATAGGTTTTAGGAGTTGTTTAGAGGTTTGCATGACATTTGGTTAGGTGCACAAGTAGAATCACAAAATCTGTCCAGCAGGGGACAGTTTTGTTGCAACTTGGAAAGAGGGAGATTTGACCATGTCATGGGTAGGACCTCATTAGGCCCAATTGGGCCTTAGTTAGAGGGTATGTCAGAGAAGTTTTTCCAACCATAGTTCATAGGATATGAGCTAGAACCATGTGTCACAAGTTAATTCAAGTCAGGGCATTCTCTGCCAAGAAAAACAGGGGAACCTTGGACTTTTAGCTTAGGTCCAAGAAGGCCCAAGCCAGGCCCTTGAGCCACATCAAGTTTGTGAGATGCCCTTAGGTCAGGAGAGTCTTGTGTAAAAGTTTTGAAGAAAAACTTGTAGTTTAAGAATGTCTAATGTACTCAAGAAACCATAGTTGTCATTCTGAAATTTGCACCAGTGAGCACTATCACTTACCACATAGTTTTAGAATACTTAGAAGTGAGTATTAGGTCAACCACCATAGTTGTAAGATGGTATAAGGTCAGTAGAGAAAAAGGCACAAGTGAGGGTCAATAGGTTTTGGATAATTTAGGAAAGGCACATCGAGTTAGAAAGCCGAAATTAGAAGACCTTGTCTAGTGTAGCGACCAAGTGACTTAAGTCGCGAGTCGAGATCATCCAAGCCTAGTGTTGCATTATGGTATATATGGTGTTATTTGGTGTTAATATATGATATGTGAATATGTGGCTATGTGTGTGCAATTATAATTTAAAAGTGAATATAAATTAAGTGCATATAGGCCTAAGTGCCATCCGTGTTTAATTTCGAGTTGTAAATAGGTTAGGTTGGTGAGAATATATTATAATGAGGATTATTATTATTTATGTAGGATCTCGAGATGAGGGAAAACTTGCCATAAAAGTCGAGTGAAGCTCCAGTTGTTGCTCCTACCAGTCAGACCAGACCAGCCTATCTCAAGGCAAGTGATTCACCTTGACCTTCGTATTTACTGCAAATTCATATATATCGATGCAATTACCCTGAGTCATTTTGACATACTTAAATCAAGCGTATCTTTTGTTTATCTTTAAGTTAAATAGAGATGCCATGAACCCTCGAGTACGTATTGCAAGTAGTTCAAAAATCTTTCATGATTGTTTAATGCCATGATAAAAAGAAGAATTGATATATTACTTGATGGATCACCTTGATTAACATGTTGATGTTTCCTAAGTATTAATATCTCATCCTGATATTTGAACCCCTATAGAACCTTACTTTGAATTCTGATAGTCAGATACTTACCAGCTTGATTCCTCATTGATTGATACCCTCTTTCTTATCCTAAAGCTTGACAATTCTGATATGTCCCGAGTTAAAGATCATTCTTCACACCTTAACACCCTTAGTATTCTTGAAGCTTACCTTCTTGATGATCCAGCACTTGAACCTTGATGAGAAACCATTGCTTTGAGCCCAAATTAGCATTACCCTTCATATTATCCATTAGTCTCACTAAATCCTCTTGTCCAATCCTTGATATTTGAAAACCATTCAATTACTTGAATAAAGAATAGTTTTGTGAATCATGGCTCTGATATTCAGTACCTTGTTTCCCGTGTTTCGAGCTGATCTATAATCCCTTGATAAAAACGTTTACAGTCAAAAGAGATTTTGTCATAAACCGGCATCAGTTTTTAAATAATTAAAATGTGGGTTTTTAGTCCCAAAGGGGGATAAATGTTTTCTTGAATAGTGGATCTGGACTGAGATGCGAGTCATTTCCACACTTATATTAGGCTTAAAAGTTGCCTAGGGATTCCCAATAATGTTTTAGAACCCAGCGAGGTTCGGGATTACTTCGCGGCTGATCACCGACTGTAATCCGTAGCGTCATAAAATGATTTTGATTAAGACATGATTTTTAAAATTGTTTTGATGCAAGCAAAATGATGCCATCTCACATAGTTTTTTTATCTCTCGTTACCTTTGGTTATGTCTTTCCATTATCATTCTTAAAGGTATATTTCAATTTATGTTCTGTGTCGTACTGTTAGCACTTGTTGAGCATTTGGCTCACTTCTTACTTTACCCTTATATTACAGCTAGCAGCTATGGTTAGATTCAAGCAGACTGCCCGTAAGACCTGTGATGCTGATGCTTATGTTCGAGCTCGGGTAGAATAAGTAATAATAGTTGTGTGAGGACTCGGTATTTGTAATGTGATGTAATAGTTGGTAGTGTTGGGCTGTTCCAAACCCTAAACTGCAAGATCTTGGATTTTGGTTGTGTATTCTTCATTAAAATGATGTAATAGCTATATTTATTTTGTTATTTAAGTTGGGGGTGTGACAAAATCCGTCAACAATTGATATCTAGTATCTTGATTGTAACTTATGTGTTATAAGTTAATTATGAGATTTTGGTTTCAGTGAATTTATCAATGCTTATATCTCAAGAATTCACTGAAATCAGAATATGATTGTATCATGATTAGTTGTAGACTAATTCTTGACTTAAATCAGTCAATGATACTTAGTTAAGAGTTTAACTATGAACTAATTGTGAATTATTAGTATTTGTGACATTACTTAGAACTCCTCTAAGTAATCAATGCTTATCCTCAGTCACTTATACTAATATAAAAAGTGTAAAAATCCTTCTTAAAGTAAAACTATGGTTATAATGTTTGATGCTTTATTATAAATAACCATATGTTGTCCACTTAGACGAATTTTTATACTTACTTGCAAATTACTAAACACTTTGATAATAGATGCAATACTCAATGGATCAAAGTATATGGAACTTAGAATGGTTTTCTAAGATTGCAAACAAGACAATGTTGGTTAATGTTGCTTTATTTATCGAACCAATATTGTTTGAGATACTACAGTTGTTAGAGTTAACAATTGTATGATATATGAAATTGAATACTAATGTCTTTTTGATAGATAATTGGTATTTAATTCATTGATATCTTATTTTAATATTTAAAATGAGATGCAACATAATTATTGGTATCTAAAGTACTTGACAAATATCAGTCAATGATATGTTGTTAATATTTTGTTGTAGATAATTATGAGATTTTAAATTCTAGTGAATTTATATATTTTGCTATATCTGAAAGATTCACTACAATTTGAAATTAGCTACATAGTCAGTCTTATTAAGATTATTTATCAATACACAATGTTATTGATTATAATTTTATAAAGATAGATTATGGAGCTTTTGACATGAATGAGAATCGCTTAGACTTTACCCTAAGTGATTAATGCCTTTACAAAAACTCATTCATATTGAAAGACAAAATCTTTCTTTCTCTTCTTAATACTGCTAGGTCATTATTCTGTGTCTTATCAAATCATTTATCTTTTTAGGCATAGAAACAGACTTGTGCACTCGAACAGTTTTAAGAGAAAAATCAAACTTCTTTCTATATTGGTGATTTCTTATTTCATTAAAATCTTTTTGAAATCACTATTGTACATCATTTCTCTCAAAGATTAAATGCATATTTTTCATTCATTATAGATCTTAAGTGCATTTTATCTCTATATTGCCATATGTTCTGTGATACAGGTTCAGCCTCCAATGGCATTCTTTCATTTGATAGTCATGAGGTTGAAAACCCACAACTTCTATCCCAGACTGTAAAGACAAACACAGAAACAGAACCAACCAACACTCTCTTACCCCTAAAATGTAGTTTAAATGAGCGTGAGGGAGAAAGTGCCTTAGTGCACCACATAAGGAAGGTTCTGAAGTCAACCCAACAGCTCTGTCTCCTGCAAAGATGAGTAGTATTTAAACCGAGACAACTGCTAGCCCCCATACATCTTCTCAAAAAGATGTAATGGCTGAAAAGGCATAAAAACAGTTACTAGATTCATCCTGTCAACAGGGTGCGTCGATTGAAATTCGCCTGTCGGCTAGGGTATCTGATGTAGTGTCACCACCTTAAACATAAGCAATTCTTGATGCACAAGGAAAGGTTACACACACAAAGGATGAGTTGACGGAAATAAGAGTTTCGACCATTTTACAGTCAGATTCGATTGTTCAAGGTTCTTTAATGGACCAACTGCCTTTATAGGTGTTAGGAGAGGATACTGATCCAATAGCCATATGTCAGTGTCTACCTCCCCAGGACTAATAAACCTGGATGCATCTGGGGATAGTGGATCTGACATAGGTGCAGATCGGCAACTTGTTGACAATGATTCAGATATTACCTGATGAGTCACAAGGAAATGTCTTCACAGACATTAGAAGGAAACTTTGATCTTTATGCTAAATTCTTTGGATCATTGTTTACCTTCCCAGAGTTCAAATATGGAACCCTAAAAGGGAAACTAGCAACTTGTAGATTATGACTCAAATTCATCTGACGAGTCTAACAAGGATGGGGATTTGCGAACTCCCATTGCACCACCTGTGACCTCCTTAAGGATGGCTAAAATGATTTTCCTTGCAGGTACAGCTGGATTTTGGAGCTATGAGAGGAATGATACACTTGTGAGAATAAGTGTAAACACGAGTGGGGAGAAGAGTGAAACACTTGTGAGGTACACGAAACAGAATCACACACTCACAGTGAGGATGAAAGAGAAACATCATATCCCATTCCCTATCCCTAAACATGGTTCTTGATACTTCGGTTCTCGAATCTGTTTATGATTGGAACCTAACTCTTAGGGACCTAACATTTACAGATTGGATAAGAATACTTCGGGACCTTTTGGGAGCTAACAATTGGTGATCTCATATTTGGGAGGAATTAGGAAGATTGGCGAACATGATGATCAACAGTGAAGTCATTCTTGCAGCAGTTAAAGGGACATGGTTGATCAGACTCTGACTTGTTATTTCTTTTCCAACCAAGTAAAATATGAGAAATCCTTCAGACAACAACATATATTCCTTCTCTAAGGGGGAGATAAAAGCTTATATAATAGTTTGGATGATTCCTCAACTAAGGGGGAGAATTAGCAGGGAGGAAGGAAAAAGATAAAGCATATGTACACTACACCACACCATTGTTATTTGTAAATACGGATCCTATTGTACGAGAGAGGAGGTAAACACAAGGTGATTTCCTAGTAAATAGAAGAAGTGGTTTGGTTCATCACTATTCTTCATAAGGGGAGAAGCTGTTTTCCAAAAGGGGAGTACCACTAGTTCTTATTTGTGGATCCTATTATACGGGAGAGGTGGTAAACGAAGGTGATCTCCTTTAAGCAGTTGATTCTCATAGGGGAGAAGCAAGAGAGATATGCGCTTCTCAACATGAAATGTGGTTGTACAAAAGAAGCTGCAGATGATTACTTCAAGACTGAGAAGTATTATCTGGAAGAGATTTGAAGAACCAAGGAAATGAAGATGAAATTACTTGAAGATCAGTTCAGTGCTAGAGGAACAAGGATCTTTTATTTCAGTTACTCAATAAATCTGGAAATGCAGTATTTGATCCAGAAAACTAGTAGCATTATTTACAAGTCCTGATACATTACCTTTTCTAGTTGTTAGTTGAGTTATCCTCTCTATTTAATTTATTTGTTAAGTTTAACAATCAAATAGGGGGAGATTGTTGGTGAGACTGTATAGCTGTATGAACAATTACGTGATAACTCAACACGATAACAATACTAGAACATGGCAGGTTAATAATACTACGTCTACACAAGAAATCAGGAAGAACGAAGACAAGGCAAATATAAAGAATCTAAAGATTAGAAGAAAGCCTGAAGTCTGTCTACAGGTCACTGAAAGAAGTTCATTAATATGATCATGCCTCAGTGAAGAATAAAGGTTAAAGACTTTCAGGGTTTCAGAAATGTTGAAGATTCAGTATAAAAGTTCTACCGGAAGATTTCAGTGTATTGGCATTGATTGAAGATAGACAGTGTTTGAAGCATAGGAATCTGAAGAATTGAAGAAAGGGTATAGACAGAGGTTAATGAAGACGTTGTATAAAGTACCAAAAAGGATTCCAGTGAAAGTATAGTTGTTTATTGACAGTCAGTGTTCGAAGCAATAAAGTTGAGGCAAGCTTAACAATGTAATCAAGGCTATAATACGAAGACCTGAATCGGAGTTAGTCGTCTGTGAACCAGACCAGTTGCACTAGGCGTCAACAGCTCGTGAAAGGAATCTGGGTATTATTTATAGAAGAATTGTTAAGTTGAGGAATGTACTTGGATTGAACGTTTATCTGTTAAAGTACGAGAAGAGGTGCGCGGAGTATACAGCTAAACAGCTCAGGGGGACTGGCGAAGCTCAAAATTTAATTGTTAGATTAAATAAATTATTTAATGGACTTAATATAATTTATTTAATAAACTTAAAATGATTATCTTATAAACTTTAAATAAGTTTATTTTATAAATCTAAATTAGCTTATTATATAAGTTATATTTAAGTTTATTTTATAAATTAATTTAATTACAATTTAAACTTAAAAAGAAAAAGAAAATAAAAAAGAAAATAGAAAAAGAAAAAAAAAAAAGGTAAAAGAAAAAAAATATAGAAAAGAAAAGAAAAAACAAAAGAAAAACAAAAAAGAAAAGAAAAGAAAAAAAAAAAAAAAAAAGAAAAAGAAAAGAAAA